>NC_052311.1:54961932-55059432 GCF_016432855.1 Salvelinus namaycush
TCGACTGCGTTAGTATTTGAACTGGGCTGAAGTTTCCTCCTTCGGCTGAAGAGCAGTCAGACCTAGATGGATAGAGGTGATACAGTCAGACCTAGATGGTTAGGGGGATACAGTCAGACCTAGATGGATAGGGGTGATACAGTCAGACCTAGATGGTTAGGGGAGATACAGTCAGACCTAGATGGTTAGGGGGATACAGTCAGACCTAGATGGTTAGGGGGATACAGTCAGACCTAGATGGATAGGGGGGATACAGTCAGACCTAGATGGTTAGGGGGATACAGTCAGACCTAGATGGATAGAGGTGATACAGTCAGACCTAGATGGATAGAGGTGATACAGTCTGACCTAGATGGATAGAGGTGATACAGTCAGACCTAGATGGTTAGGGGTGATACAGTCAGACCTAGATGGATAGAGGTGATACAGTCAGACCTAGATGGATAGAGGTGATACAGTCTGACCTAGATGGATAGAGGTGATACAGTCAGACCTAGATGGATAGAGGTGATACAGTCAGACCTAGATGGTTAGGGGTGATACAGTCAGACCTAGATGGATAGAGGTGATACAGTCTGACCTAGATGGATAGAGGTGATACAGTCTGACCTAGATGGATAGGGGTGATACAGTCAGACCTAGATGGATAGAGGTGATACAGTCTGACCTAGATGGATAGAGGTGATACAGTCTGACCTAGATGGATAGGGGTGATACAGTCAGACCTAGATGGATAGAGGTGATACAGTCAGACCTAGATGGTTAGGGGTGATACAGTCAGGCCTAGATGGTTAGGGGTGATACAGTCTCACCTAGATGGTTAGGGGTGATACAGTCTGACCTAGATGGTTAGGGGTGATACAGTCTCACCTAGATGGTTAGGGGTGATACAGTCAGACCTAGATGGATAGGGGTGGTACAGTCAGACCTAGATGGATAGGGGTGATACAGTCTGACCTAGATGGATAGGGGTGATACAGTCAGACCTAGATGGTTAGGGGTGATACAGTCAGACCTAGACGGATAGAGGTGATACAGTCTGACCTAGATGGATAGTGGTGATACAGTCAGACCTAGATGGATAGGGGTGATACAGTCAGGCCTAGATGGATAGGGGTGGTACAGTCAGACCTAGATGGATAGGGGTGATACAGTCAGACCTAGATGGTTAGGGGTGATACAGTCAGACCTAGATGGATAGGGGTGGTACAGTCAGACCTAGATGGATAGGGGTGGTACAGTCAGACCTAGATGGATAGGGGGGATACAGTCAGACCTAGATGGATAGGGGGGATACAGTCAGACCTAGATGGATAGGGGGATACAGTCAGACCTAGATGGATAGGGGTGGTACAGTCAGGCCTAGATGGATAGGGGTGATACAGTCAGACCTAGATGGATAGGGGGGATACAGTCAGACCAGATGGATAGGGGGGATACAGTCAGACCTAGATGGATAGGGGGGATACAGTCAGACCAGATGGATAGGGGTGATACAGTCAGACCTATATGGATAGGGGTGATACAGTCAGACCTAGATGGATAGGGGAGATAGAGTCAGACCTAGATGGATAGGGGGGATACAGTCAGACCTAGATGGATAGGGGTGATACAGTCAGACCTAGATGGATAGAGGTGATACAGTCAGACCTAGATGGTTAGGGGGGATACAGTCAGGCCTAGATGGATAGGGGTGATACAGTCAGACCTAGATGGATAGGGGGGATACAGTCAGGCCTAGATGGATAGGGGGGATACAGTCAGACCTAGATGGATAGGGGGATACAGTCAGACCTAGATGGATAGGGGGGATACAGTCAGACCTAGATGGATAGGGGTGATACAGTCAGACCTAGATGGATAGGGGTGGTACAGTCAGACCTAGATGGATAGGGGTGATACAGTCAGACCTAGATGGATAGGGGTGATACAGTCTGACCTAGATGGATAGGGGTGATACAGTCAGACCTAGATGGTTAGGGGTGATACAGTCAGACCTAGATGGACAGGGGTGGTACAGTCTGACCTAGATGGATAGGGGTGATACAGTCAGACCTAGATGGTTAGGGGTGATACAGTCAGACCTAGATGGATAGAGGTGATACAGTCTGACCTAGATGGATAGTGGTGATACAGTCAGACCTAGATGGATAGGGGTGATACAGTCAGGCCTAGATGGATAGGGGTGGTACAGTCAGACCTAGATGGATAGGGGTGATACAGTCAGACCTAGATGGTTAGGGGTGATACAGTCAGACCTAGATGGATAGGGGTGGTACAGTCAGACCTAGATGGATAGGGGTGGTACAGTCAGACCTAGATGGATAGGGGGGATACAGTCAGACCTAGATGGATAGGGGGGATACAGTCAGACCAGATGGATAGGGGTGATACAGTCAGACCTATATGGATAGGGGTGATACAGTCAGACCTAGATGGATAGGGGAGATACAGTCAGACCTAGATGGATAGGGGGGATACAGTCAGACCTAGATGGATAGGGGTGATACAGTCAGACCTAGATGGATAGAGGTGATACAGTCAGACCTAGATGGTTAGGGGGGATACAGTCAGGCCTAGATGGATAGGGGTGATACAGTCAGACCTAGATGGATAGGGGGGATACAGTCAGGCCTAGATGGATAGGGGGGATACAGTCAGACCTAGATGGATAGGGGGATACAGTCAGACCTAGATGGATAGGGGTGATACAGTCAGACCTAGATGGATAGGGGTGATACAGTCAGACCTAGATGGATAGGGGTGGTACAGTCAGACCTAGATGGATAGGGGGGATACAGTCAGACCTAGATGGATAGGGGTGGTACAGTCAGACCTAGATGGATAGGGGTGATACAGTCAGACCTAGATGGATAGGGGGATACAGTCAGACCTAGATGGATAGGGGTGGTACAGTCTGACCTAGATGGATAGGGGTGATACAGTCAGAACTAGATGGATAGGGGTGATACAGTCTGACCTAGATGGATAGGGGTGATACAGTCAGACCTAGATGGTTAGGGGTGATACAGTCAGACCTAGATGGACAGGGGTGGTACAGTCTGACCTAGATGGATAGGGGTGATACAGTCAGACCTAGATGGATAGGGGTGGTACAGTCTGACCTAGATGGATAGGGGTGATACAGTCAGACCTAGATGGATAGCGGTGGTACAGTCTGACCTAGATGGATAGGGGTGGTACAGTCTGACCTAGATGGATAGGGGTGATACAGTCAGACCTAGATGGTAGAGGTGATACAGTCTGACCTAGATGGATAGGGTTGATACAGTCAGACCTAGATGGTTAGGGGTGATACAGTCAGACCTAGATGGATAGAGGTGGTACAGTCAGACCTAGATGGATAGGGGTGATACAGTCAGACCTAGATGGATAGGGGTGATACAGTCAGACCTAGATGGATAGGGGTGATACAGTCAGACCTAGATGGATAGGGGTGGTACAGTCAGGCCTAGATGGATAGGGGTGGTACAGTCAGACCTAGATGGATAGGGGTGGTACAGTCAGACCTAGATGGATAGGGGGATACAGTCAGACCTAGATGGTTAGGGGTGATACAGTCAGACCTAGATGGATAGGGGGGATACAGTCAGACCTAGATGGATAGAGGTGATACAGTCTGACCTAGATGGACAGGGAGGTACAGTCAGACCTAGATGGATAGGGGTGGTACAGTCAGACCTAGATGGATAGGGGTGGTACAGTCAGACAGTCAGACCTAGATGGATAGGGGTGGTACAATCAGACAGTCAGACCTAGATGGATAGGGGTGGTACAGTCAGACCTAGATGGATAGGGGTGATACAGTCAGACCTAGATGGATAGGGGTGGTACAGTCAGACCTAGATGGATAGGGGTGGTACAGTCAGACCTAGATGGATAGGGGTGGTACAGTCAGACCTAGATGGATAGGGGTGGTACAGTCAGACCTAGATGGATAGGGGTGGTACAGTCAGACCTAGATGGATAGGGGTGATACAGTCAGACCTAGATGGATAGGGGTGGTACAGTCAGACCTAGATGGATAGGGGGATACAGTCAGACCTAGATGGTTAGGGGTGATACAGTCAGACCTAGATGGATAGGGGGGATACAGTCAGACCTAGATGGATAGAGGTGATACAGTCTGACCTAGATGGATAGGGAGGTACAGTCAGACCTAGATGGATAGGGGTGGTACAGTCAGACCTAGATGGATAGGGGTGGTACAGTCAGACAGTCAGACCTAGATGGATAGGGGTGGTACAATCAGACAGTCAGACCTAGATGGATAGGGGTGGTACAGTCAGACCTAGATGGATAGGGGTGATACAGTCAGACCTAGATGGATAGGGGTGGTACAGTCAGACCTAGATGGATAGGGGTGGTACAGTCAGACCTAGATGGATAGGGGTGGTACAGTCAGACCTAGATGGATAGGGGTGGTACAGTCAGACCTAGATGGATAGGGGTGGTACAGTCAGACCTAGATGGATAGGGGTGATACAGTCAGACCTAGATGGATAGGGGTGGTACAGTCAGACCTAGATGGATAGGGGTGATACAGTCAGACCTAGATGGATAGGGGTGGTACAGTCAGACCTAGATGGATAGGGGTGGTACAGTCAGACCTAGATGGATAGGGGTGATACAGTCAGACCTAGATGGATAGGGGTGATACAGTCAGACCTAGATGGATAGGGGTGGTACAGTCAGTTAGGGGTGATACAGTCAGGCCTAGATGGATAGGGAGTTACAGTCAGACCTAGATGGATAGGGGTGGTACAGTCAGACCTAGATGGATAGGGGTGGTACAGTCAGACCTAGAAGGATAGGGGGATACAGTCAGACCTAGATGGATAGGGGTGAAACAGTCAGACCTAGATGGATAGGGGTGATACAGTCAGACCTAGATGGATAGGGGGGATACAGTCAGACCTAGATGGATAGGGGGGATACAGTCAGACCTAGATGGATAGGGGGGATACAGTCAGACCTAGATGGATAGGGGGGATACAGTCAGACCTAGATGGATAGGGGGGATACAGTCAGACCTAGATGGATAGGGGTGGTACCTTCAGACCTAGATGGATAGGGGGGATACAGTCAGACCTAGATGGATAGGGGGGATACAGTCAGACCTAGATGGATAGGGGTGGTACAGTCAGACCTAGATGGATAGGGGTGGTACAGTCAGACCTAGATGGATAGGGGTGATACAGTCAGACCTAGATGGATAGGGGTGGTACAGTCATACCTAGATGGATAGGGGTGATACATTCAGACCTAGATGGATAGGGGTGATACAGTCAGACCTAGATGGATAGGGGTGTTACAGTCATACCTAGATGGATAGGGGTGATACATTCAGACCTAGATGGATAGGGGTGATACAGTCAGACCTAGATGGATAGGGGTGATACATTCAGACCTAGATGGATAGGGGTGATACAGTCAGACCTAGATGGATAGGGGTGGTACAGTCAGACCTAGATGGATAGGGGTGATACATTCAGACCTAGCTGGATAGGGGGGATACAGTCAGGGCTGATGGTCAGTGGCTGGCAGGGCTGGAGCGGACACAGATATACCTGACTACCATGGCAATCATGCAGGTTTGGTTGATGAAGTTATGGCAGTGCTACTTCATTTTTATATGGGAATGGGGCGTTTGTCTGAGTCAATACTGAAGATTATAAACTTTCCAAAGAAGAAGGAAGGGCATTTTTTGTGATATTGTTGTTTAGTGTTGGGAAGAGAAAGGTTGGTAGTGGGTGGACGGTGTCAGTGTCCTACTGAACTCTGGAGGAGGTTTGATAAGAGGGTAAAGGATCACATTTCTTTGAGGTGTTCCCCAGCACCTATAGAAACCAGTGATTTATATACACAATAGATGACTGACAGATGCTGTTTTGAATCAACCGCGCCTCCATCTCTGCGCTCCCCCACCAATTATACAAATGCATTTATTAATGTCTGCATTTGTTTTTGCCACGTTTATTCTATTACAGACACCTTAATGCATACTTTTACATTATATAATGTCAGCTAAACATAATATATGTACTATATAAATAAAAATCTTAAAATATAGCACATTTTTTGAAAGTTCTAATGTTAATGTCCCCACTACAAGAAAAAGAAAACTTAAATACATTTAATTGAAATACTGTAGCATTCCAGTCATTCCTATGTAGGACTGCGTCTTCTGGGGAGTGCCAATATGTCCGACCGGTGGCTTCCAACCCTCTCATTGGCCAATACATAGCATCAGCAATCCAGGGCTAATATACATCACTGATAGAAACGCACCGACAACATCCACATAGTGGGTCACATAGGGAATGTGGCAGGATTTTAAACAGTACACAACTAAATATTGCTGGGGATGCCACTATCAGAAAATGAGTTAGGAGTGCAGTGCTCGTCATTTAGAAAGTCATTATTCTTATCATCGCTGTCTCTGAAATAATTTCAGGTCTCTCCATGCTGTGAATACTGTATAATACACTAAACATGTGAGGGAAGCGTTCAAACGTTGGTCATCTACACAGACCCCAAGAAGTAGCCTTCCAAACTCTTTCATGTGTCGGACTATGTTTGGATATCACTTTATTTTACAATATGCAAAAACACTGGTGTTTCATGAAGCATCTGTCTTGGTAATATTTTTGAGTTTATTTGGTCATCACAACTTGTGTTGCTAGAGTAGAGAACACAAGAGAGCCATTATAGCACACTACATCTTATCTAATCTTTCCCATCTCTGTTCTCATTGGCCATGACAATCTCTCAGCTCGTATTATTGAACTACAGATGTATTTTGTAAGGCCAAATAGTGGTGTTTAATTTACCCTGCAATGAGGTAGAATATTTTAGTTGTACACACACATCCCCTTTTCAGCTGTGTAATGAATGTAAACGGATACAGACAGTGAAAAGAGAGGTATTTTCCTCTTCTGTCGCACCGTCCTCAATTGCCTAGGCAGACGGGTTTAACTCCAGTCGTGCAATCTCCCCTTGATAGTGGAGATATGAATCTCTCAATATCATCTGAAGCGATGGCGGAGAAGACTCATTGACTCCATTCATGCTTCACTCTCTTTCACTCCTGGTGGAGTCAGTAGAAGACACCAGACAAGATCATAAAACTGTGTCCTAATTTACAGCCTCTCTCTCTCTCTCTCTCTCTCTCGCTCTCTCTCTCTCTCTCTCTCTCTCTCTGTCTCTCTCTCTCTCTGTCTCTCTCTGTCTCTCTGTCTCTCTCTCTCTCTGTCTCTCTCTCTCTCTCTCTCTCTCTCTCTCTCTCTCTCTCTCTCTCTCTGTCTCTCTCTCTCTCTGTCTCTCTCTCTCTCTCTCTCTCTCTCTCTCTCTCTCTCTCTGTCTCTCTCTCTCTCTCTCTCTCTCTCTGTCTCTCTGTTCTGTGTGTCTATTAGAGATGTGTGTGCTAATTCGTTTCATGTCCAGGGCTCCTGCAGATGTAGCCTGCTACAAAGGAGTCATTTAGAAGCCTAATGAAAAGAGCAAGCAGTTTGTGGAGATCAGGGGGTCTTTTATGAAGCTCCGCGCGGGAAGAAAGAGAAACAGGAGTGGCACACCAGTTTTTTTTAACCAAATGATTGCTTTATTAAAAGCTGTGGGGATCTAGTCCCTGCTACAATGGCACAAACACATAGGAAGGTGCTGAGAGGATATCAGGGTAGTGTACGTATGTAGCTATCTGTCTGTCAGAGCCTCCAATATGGCACCTGATAGAGAGGCTGCAGTGAAGCTCAAGTGTGACAGACTGAAAGAGATGAACGTTTGTATCTACCAGCCGCTGACAACGCCACGTTTGATATGATTATTTACTCTCAGTTTAAGGGGAGAGAAAAAAAGTTAGGATAATGATGCAGGTTTCAGTGGGACTGACAATAGTGTATTTTTCAAATGCAAACTAACCTTAAAGTTAAATCAATTCAGTTATTGTTTGCTATGCTAATTTCCTGGGGACATTAGAGATGTTTTTGGGGGAGGAGGAGAGGTGTGCAAGATGCATTATTTTAATAATATTCAGATGCAGGGCGAAATGTTTTCTGAACTAATACAATTCAGGCTGCAGTACTGTAATTCCATCAGCACCAATTTATTGAAGCAAAATGGTAATATGCAAATACCAGAAGAGATGTACAGCTACAAGCGAAAACTCTGAAATCATTTAGATTTAAAGAAATAATATTGCACAGAGGGGGAGAAAATTAATCACACAGAAAAATGTCTCCTTTACGATTGCATTGGTGTATTACCTGGGGGCAGGAATTGTAAATGGGAAATCAACATTGTACCTTCTGATAAGGCTAACAAATTATTACAAGTATTTTCTTTAGACCTCCCATGCTGATGCTCGAGTGAAAAGTCACAGAGGAACTTTTATTCTTTCTCTCTCTCAGAGGGTTGGTTCAGTCGGTACCTGTAATTTATTTTACAAGTCAGGTTGCTTTCAGATGCAAAACATCCACAATGCACTTCTTCAATGCCCAGTTTAGATTAAGTAGGTATTTGTTTAATTGGCAAAGAACATTCCGTTTTGGCTTGGGTCCATCTTGTCTTATACAGTATGTCTAAACAGTATATATCAAATAACTCTGTGTGTGTGTGTGTGTGTGTGTGTGTGTGTGTGTGTGTGTGTGTGTGTGTGTGTGTGTGTGTGTGTGTGTGTGTGTGTGTGTGTGTGTGTGTGTGTGTGTGTGTGTTTGTGTGTGTGTCCAGGTCCCCTAGAGGATGGCGCCCTGGGGGAAGAGGAGGAGTGTGTGTCGGAGGAGAACGAGCTCATGGCCAAAGATGAGTTCTCCACAGAGGAGAACTTCTCAGCAGAGTTTGAGTCAGAGAACATGAGCTGTGAGGACATGGAGTATTACTGCAACAAAGGTGACCTGCATTCTCCTAGTTCTCCTAGTTTTAATAATACCCACATGGCAGTCATAGACATTCAAATATATGGATTCAATAAATGGTCCCAGTTTTCAATAATTGTCCCTAATACTTACAGGATACATACTGTACTATTAAGATGGTAGTTAGAGTAGCAGTGGTTGAGAACCCTGCAGTGGTCTTTTGTAGACCAACATGGTTGACTCCCCATTCATGTCACTGATAAGATTTTCCAACTCTTTGAACGGCATGGTACACAGAACCAAACCTGAACACAGTCAGGGCAGACTGACAGCACATTTAACAATGTGAGAAATGCTGCTGCATCTCTGTGTTCAGGGTTGAATCTGTCCTTCCTAATATCTGATTCACACAATGTACTTTAGAGCAGCGGATTGATCTGGATGTCATCCACAACACTGCTTCTCTCTGTCCCTCTCTCTCTGTCTCTCTCTCTCTCTCCCTCTATGTATCTATCGCTGTCTCTCTCTCTCTCTCTCTTCTCTGTCTCTCTCCCTCTGTCTCTCTCCCTCTGTATCTCTCTCTCTCTCTCTGTCTGTCTCTCTCCCTCTGTCTCTCTCCCTCTGTATCTCTCTCTCTGTATCTGTATCTCTCCCTCTATGTATCTCTGTCTCTCTCTCTGTCTCTGTCTCTCTCTCCCTCTGTGTCTCTGTCTCTCTCGGTCTCTGTCTCTGTCTTTGTCGCTGTCTCTCTTTCTGTCTCTGTCTCTCTCTCTATGTATCTCTGTCTCTGTCTCTCTCCCTCTCTGTATCTCTCTCTCTGTCTCTGTCTCTCTCCCTTTCTGTATCTCTCTCTCTGTCTCTGTCTCTCTCCCTCTCTGTATCTCTCTCTCTCTGTCTCTGTCTCTCTCCCTCTATGTATCTCTGTCTCTGTCTCTATCGCTCTCTCTGTCTCTCTCTCTGTCTCTGTCTCTCTCTCCCTCTGTGTCGCTGTCTCTCTACCTTTGTGTCTCTGTCTCTCTCCCTCTCTGTATCTCTCTCTCTGTCTCTGTATCTCTCCCTCTATGTATCTCTGTCTCTGTCTCTCTCCCTCTATGTATCTCTCTCTCGGTCTCTGTCTCTGTCTTTGTCGCTGTCTCTCTTTCTGTCTCTGTCTCTCTCTCTCTATGTATCTCTGTCTCTGTCTCTCTCCCTTTCTGTATCTCTCTCTCTGTCTCTGTCTCTCTCTCCCTCTATGTATCTCTGTCTCTGTCTCTGTCTCTCTCCCTCTATGTATCTCTGTCTCTGTCTCTCTCCCTCTCTGGATGTCTGTCTCTGTCTGTGTCTCTGTCTTTGTTTCTGTCTCTCTCCCTCTCTGTATCTCTGTCTCTGTCTGTGTCTCTGTCTCTGTCTCTCTCCCTCACTGTATATCTGTCTCTGTCTCTCTCCCTCTCTGTATATCTGTCTCTGTCTCTCTCCCTCTATGTATCTCTGTCTCTGTCTCTGTCTCTCTCCCTCTATGTATCTCTGTCTCTGTCTCTCTCCCTCTCTGGATGTCTGTCTCTGTCTGTGTCTCTGTCTTTGTTTCTGTCTCTCTCCCTCTCTGTATCTCTGTCTCTGTCTGTGTCTGTCTCTATGTATATCTGTCTCTGTCTCTCTCCCTCTATGTATATCTGTCTCTCTCCCTCTATGTATATCTGTCTCTGTCTCTCTCCCTCTATGTATATCTGTCTCTGTCTCTCTCCCTCTATGTATATCTGTCTCTGTCTCTCTCCCTCTATGTATATCTGTCTCTGTCTCTCTCCCTCTCTGTATATCTGTCTCTGTCTCTCTCCCTCTCTGTATATCTGTCTCTGTCTCTCTCCCTCTCTGTATATCTGTCTCTGTCTCTGTCTCTCTCCCTCTCTGTGTCTCTGTCTCTGTCTCTCTCCCTCTATGTATATCTGTCTCTGTCTCTCTCCCTCTCTGTATATCTGTCTCTGTCTGTGTCTCTGTCTCTCTGTCTCTCTGTATATCTGTCTCTGTCTCTCTCCCTCTCTGTATATCTGTCTCTGTCTCTCTCCCTCTCTGTATATCTGTCTCTGTCTCTCTCCCTCTCTGTATGTCTGTCTCTGTCTCTGTCTCTCTCCCTCTCTGTGTCTCTGTCTCTGTCTCTCTCCCTCTCTGTATATCTGTCTCTGTCTCTCTCACTCTCTGTATATCTGTCTCTGTCTCTGTCTCTCTCCCTCTCTGTATCTCTGTCGCTGTATCTGTCTCTCTCCCTCTCTTTATCTCTGTCTCTGTCTCTCTCCCTCTATGTATATCTGTCTCTGTCTCTCTCCCTCTATGTATCTCTGTCTCTGTCTCTGTCTCTCTCCCTCTATGTATCTCTGTCTCTGTCTCTCTCCCTCTCTGGATGTCTGTCTCTGTCTGTGTCTCTGTCTTTGTTTCTGTCTCTCTCCCTCTCTGTATCTCTGTCTCTGTCTGTGTCTCTGTCTCTGTCTCTGTCTGTGTCTCTGTATATCTGTCTCTGTCTCTCTCCCTCTATGTATATCTGTCTCTGTTTCTCTCCCTCTCTGTATATCTGTCTCTGTCTCTCTCCCTCTATGTATATCTGTCTCTGTCTCTCTCCCTCTATGTATATCTGTCTCTGTCTCTCTCCCTCTATGTATATCTGTCTCTGTCTCTCTCCCTCTCTGTATATCTGTCTCTGTCTCTCTCCCTCTCTGTATATCTGTCTCTGTCTCTCTCCCTCTCTGTATATCTGTCTCTGTCTCTGTCTCTCTCCCTCTCTGTGTCTCTGTCTCTGTCTCTCTCCCTCTATGTATATCTGTCTCTGTCTCTCTCCCTCTCTGTATATCTGTCTCTGTCTGTGTCTCTGTCTCTCTGTCTCTCTGTATATCTGTCTCTGTCTCTCTCCCTCTCTGTATATCTGTCTCTGTCTCTCTCCCTCTCTGTATATCTGTCTCTGTCTCTCTCCCTCTCTGTATGTCTGTCTCTGTCTCTGTCTCTCTCCCTCTCTGTGTCTCTGTCTCTGTCTCTCTCCCTCTCTGTATATCTGTCTCTGTCTCTCTCACTCTCTGTATATCTGTCTCTGTCTCTGTCTCTCTCCCTCTCTGTATCTCTGTCTCTGTCTCTCTCCCTCTCTGTATATCTGTCTCTGTCTCTGTCTCTCTCCCTCTATGTATATCTGTCTCTGTCTCTCTCCCTCTGTATCTCTCTCTCTCTCTCTGTCTGTCTCTCTCCCTCTGTCTCTCTCCCTCTGTATCTCTCTCTCTGTATCTGTCTCTCTCCCTCTATGTATCTCTGTCTCTCTCTCTGTCTCTGTCTCTCTCTCCCTCTGTGTCTCTGTCTCTCTCGGTCTCTGTCTCTGTCTTTGTCGCTGTCTCTCTTTCTGTCTCTGTCTCTCTCTCTATGTATCTCTGTCTCTGTCTCTCTCCCTTTCTGTATCTCTCTCTCTGTCTCTGTCTCTCTCCCTCTCTGTATCTCTCTCTCTGTCTCTGTCTCTCTCCCTTTCTGTATCTCTCTCTCTGTCTCTGTCTCTCTCCCTCTCTGTATCTCTCTCTCTCTGTCTCTGTCTCTCTCCCTCTATGTATCTCTGTCTCTGTCTCTATCGCTCTCTCTGTCTCTCTCTCTGTCTCTGTCTCTCTCTCCCTCTGTGTCGCTGTCTCTCTACCTCTGTGTCTCTGTCTCTCTCCCTCTCTGTATCTCTCTCTCTGTCTCTGTATCTCTCCCTCTATGTATCTCTGTCTCTGTCTCTGTCTCTCTCCCTCTATGTATCTCTCTCTCGGTCTCTGTCTCTGTCTTTGTCGCTGTCTCTCTTTCTGTCTCTGTCTCTCTCTCTCTATGTATCTCTGTCTCTGTCTCTCTCCCTTTCTGTATCTCTCTCTCTGTCTCTGTCTCTCTCTCCCTCTATGTATCTCTGTCTCTGTCTCTGTCTCTCTCCCTCTATGTATCTCTGTCTCTGTCTCTCTCCCTCTCTGGATGTCTGTCTCTGTCTGTGTCTCTGTCTTTGTTTCTGTCTCTCTCCCTCTCTGTATCTCTGTCTCTGTCTGTGTCTCTGTCTCTGTCTCTCTCCCTCTCTGTATATCTGTCTCTGTCTCTCTCCCTCTCTGTATATCTGTCTCTGTCTCTCTCCCTCTATGTATATCTGTCTCTGTCTCTCTCCCTCTATGTATATCTGTCTCTGTCTCTCTCCCTCTATGTATATCTGTCTCTGTCTCTCTCCCTCTATGTATATCTGTCTCTGTCTCTCTCCCTCTATGTATATCTGTCTCTGTCTCTGTCTCTCTCCCTCTCTGTATATCTGTCTCTGTCTCTCTCCCTCTCTGTATATCTGTCTCTGTCTCTCTCCCTCTCTGTATATCTGTCTCTGTCTCTCTCCCTCTCTGTATATCTGTCTCTGTCTCTGTCTCTCTCCCTCTCTGTGTCTCTGTCTCTGTCTCTCTCCCTCTATGTATATCTGTCTCTGTCTCTCTCCCTCTCTGTATATCTGTCTCTGTCTGTGTCTCTGTCTCTCTCCCTCTATGTATATCTGTCTCTGTCTCTCTCCCTCTCTGTATATCTGTCTCTGTCTCTCTCCCTCTCTGTATATCTGTCTCTGTCTCTCTCCCTCTCTGTATATCTGTCTCTGTCTCTCTCCCTCTCTGTATATCTGTCTCTGTCTCTGTCTCTCTCCCTCTCTGTGTCTCTGTCTCTGTCTCTCTCCCTCTCTGTATATCTGTCTCTGTCTCTCTCACTCTCTGTATATCTGTCTCTGTCTCTGTCTCTCTCCCTCTCTGTATCTCTGTCTCTGTCTCTGTCTCTCTCCCTCTCTGTATATCTGTCTCTGTCTCTGTCTCTCTCCCTCTATGTATATCTGTCTCTGTCTCTCTCCCTCTCTGTATATCTGTCTCTGTCTGTGTCTATGTCTCTCTCCCTCTCTGTATATCTGTCTCTGTCTCTGTCTCTGTCTCTCTCCCTCTCTGTATATCTGTCTCTGTCTCTCTCCCTCTCTGTATATCTGTCTCTGTCTCTGTCTCTGTCTCTCTCCCTCTATGTATATCTGTCTCTGTCTCTCTCCCTCTCTGTATATCTGTCTCTGTCTCTGTCTCTGTCTCTGTCTCTGTCTCTGTCTCTGTCTCTCTCCCTCTCTGTATATCTGTCTCTGTCTCTCTCCCTCTCTGTATATCTGTCTCTGTCTCTGTCTCTGTCTCTCTCCCTCTCTGTATATCTGTCTCTGTCTCTCTCCCTCTCTGTATCTCTGTCTCTGTATCTCTCTCTGTGTCTCTCTATCTCTGGGGCTCTGTGATGCTCCTATGGAGGCCCTGCCCACTGGAGAGTAGTGAGCTAGCGTGTCACTTCCCTACCTTTGAACCAGTACAGTACTCTGTCTGAACACTCCCAGCTCACACCTGCTACTGCTGGGAGGGCTATCAGCCACAAAACGCCTAGCGCAGTCAAACCCACCAACTACTCTTTGAACTCCAATTCAATTAGATTGCTGCTTTATTTTAGTTTCATATTGGTCACACCCTGCCATCACAGGAGTTAAATTACAACCCGCTCCAGGATACAGTGTGAAGATGACAGAGCTGTCACACACATACACAGAGGTGCATACATGCCCCCCCCCCCCTCCCACACACACACACACCTCCCCCATACCCCCAGTTCTTGGGTTTTAGTACCCCAGGTGTCCCCAGAATTACTGGCTCATGAATGCCATAAATTTGCCTTTTAATGAAGAACCAATACTTTGAATGTCTCACGTCTCCTTTTCCTTGAACAAGAAATGTTTTGAATTATTCTTTATTTTTCACACCTCTAAACTTTTAGGATTTGAAAACGTCTTAAAAAAAAGAACTATTTTCGTGCTTTGCATAGGCTATGCCCTCAATAATCATAGCAATAACAGTGCCCCTTTCCAACATTTGATTTCACAGCAACACCTCCTTCCCTATGCCTCTGATATAACTGTATATTGTGAGAGTTATACACTGCAACAGGAGAACCACTGAATAGATTGTGATTCACAGACCCATTAGCTCTAGGATAAATTGAACACTACAGTACTGTATGTGAAAGTAGCCCAAGGAATATTAACATTTCTTAAAATGTGATTGTACAAGTCTTCAAAGAGCCCTGGAGAAACCATTTGATACCTCCATTGTCTTGGATAAGACCAAGTATGAGTGTGTGTGTGCCTCAAATCTCCTTTCACTTTCTGATGTTTTGGAATAAAGTAGGACTAAGAGTTGTCCGAAGTGCCAACTGTTCGTTTTCGAGATACTTAAATAATCTTTCCCTTGTCATGTACAAGCTTTACCAGTCAGATTTGTTTTTTTTACTTTCACTATCTAAGCTTAGCTAAGTGTCCCACTTCCTCTTAAAACCCAAGTGATGTCCTATCCAACTTTCTTTTCTTTCGTCGTTGCAAGTTCTGCTCAATCATCAGGTATAGCCATTTTCCAGCCATGTTCCATTGCTCAGTGAGATCTCTTTAAACCTCATTTAAACCTATGTCTGAGTGGCTTAAATTTACCCCCACTTATGTTGAAAGTGCCTGCGATTTAAACAGGACGCAATCCTGGACCAGCATTAAACGGTTTAAGTGTGTTATTCCTCGACTATAGGAGGAAAAAAAGGGCCCCTTGATGAACTAAACCCTCTCAAATGTGATGGCCGTGGTGTAATTAGTCCGGTGCGGAGTTGAACGTAGGTTTTAAAGCAGCCACTCATCCCATGGCCTTTATCTTCTCTTCCTTCTCTTCCTTCACTCCTCCCTCTCGGAGAATACGGTCTCCCCTGTGAAGGAAGGTTTTTCCACTGAGCCACACTGTGGGACTTTGTGGTCTTAGCTTAGCCTTGTATCTGTGTAGTCACTCTGCGAAATGGGCTTGTCACAGGGACCTAAAACCTCCATTAAAAGTTGGAGCCTATAATAGGTATTAAAAAGCTGTGGGAACACAAAGAGGAGGACCAATTTTCATTAACATATGAAGCACTTATTAACTTTGATCGGAGTGCGGTGAAGTAGCAAAGCCGCTTAAAGGCGCAAAGGTCAAGAAGTTGAATGCCACCAAAGTCTTACCCGTCTGCCTTACCCTTGCAGAAAAGGCAGGGCCTCCTTCAGATAACTGGTGGGAGCACCTTGACGCCCCAGCTTGACTTGACTTGGTCGTGACTGAGACTCTTCACACAATTCATAGGGCCATGGTTGGTTGACTCTGGAACCTGTGCATTCTTCTGTTCCTGTCCTGCACCTGTTATTGATGACCTTTTATATACGTCTTTTAACCAGGAAAAGACCCTTGAGGCCAGAAACCTGTTTTGCGAGGGGGACCTTTGCTGGTTCTGTATGCGTTGTGTAGGGAAGATACGCCAACACACTATACTATGTCGTCACCTTGTCTTTTAGCAGCTGCTTGGAGCACTTGAGTCTTATTAAGTCAGCTGTTGTGTCTGTTTGGCAGCATACGTGATACATTTTTGCTGTTGCGTCGTCCAATGTTTTAACAAAGGATTAGTCTATTCTTTCCCAGAATCCCTGTCCCTTATACACATTCTTATTCAGAATGTCATTTATGTAATCTGTGTTTCTGCAAACTGTGTCAGCGTTCCACTTTGTGGACACCTTCATCTACTTGGAGAGTGTCACTCTTCAGTTCTACCCATGCCTACTCATCTACCATGAAATGATAGAGAGGCTCTTGTCTGTCAGTGACACCACACGTCATAATGGCTCTGAAACGACATACATTGGTGTGAAATGAAGTAGCCAGCTAGAATAGAACAGGGAAGCTCTGTGAGAGGAGAGCATGTGAACCAACATTCAGTTAGAGAGAGGGGTTCTACCCATGAGCACTCTGGACAAGCCACACCCCTCCACCACACACACCCCCACCTTCCACACCCCTGCAGAAACAACCTTGGAGTTTGAAGAATCTATCCTCAAACAACTTCTTGTGCACGGTCCACCTGCTAGTGAACTGAACCCAGAGGCAGGATTTATACTCTGTTGTCACTCCCAGAGCCATAATTGTGAGAAAATGCCGTTTTATTTACCGAGTGGCATCTCTTTTACTGAAATTGTGAAATTTCACCTTGTTCTTGTACCCCTTTTTATTGTTGTGGAAATATGAGTGGGAAGGGGATGGGGGAAGTTTAACACGGTGTTGGCACAAGCTGCTCTGTGTGTGTGTGTGTGTGTGTGTGTGTGTGTGTGTGTGTGTGTGTGTGTGTGTGTGTGTGTGTGTGTGTGTGTGTGTGTGTGTGTGTGTGTGTGTGTGTGTGTGTGTGTGTGTGTGTGTGTGTGTGTGTGTGTGTGTGTCTGTGAGATTCACCTATTTACTGATGACGAAAGCAGCTTTAATGTACATAGATTGTTATTGATTACATGTGATTCTGATGGTAGTCAAGTGCATACAGTGACCATATAACTTAAATGTAATTGCATTTCTAAGAATGAGACAATTGTATTTATCTTCCAATCACCGTTAATAGATCCAAATTATGGCATTACAATGCAGTCATACACAGTTTACTTCCTCACAGTTCAAGGGGACCTGAATATCTGGTAGGATACTCATTGTGGTAAATACAAAATCACATTGACCCTCGATTTGACCTTTCAATGGCTAATCTGAATCATAGTCAGTCAGAGACGTATAGCAACAAACAGAAAGTGGCAGAATTCATGTGTCACTCTTTGTGCCATTCAGAAATAATCAGGATCCCACCAACAGAGCATCTCCTCCGTTCTCAGTTTTATTTTGCCACAGCTGCCAGCCCAGTGCCTGGAATGGTAAATGTGGAATTTTAATGCACAGTTGATGCTGAGGAATATGGAAAATGCTAATTTGTGGCGCGATAAGATGAATCGAGACATCCCTTTAGCCCCATTTGACTCATTGGAGGAAATGAATCATGAATGTTTGTTAAGTATGACAATCTAACGGGGCCAGATCTACATGCTCCCAGACTGGAGAGAGAGGGAGATAAAACCCGGCGCAGACGCCCAGGAAAACTGCCAGATTCTGTAATGATGGGAATTTATTGGCAGTTAAAGAGACAGTGGCAAGGCTTATTCACTAATAACCTCCCTCCATTGGAGGGACTGCATAGTGTTGGTGGGGTGTTTGGCCCGTATCTCTGGAAGATGTATGATGTATTCTCTGGAATGGTTCTTCTGAGAGCAGAGACAGAAGTCTTACAGCTATGCTTGACTTTGGTGGAGACAGTGTCTTTTTGGAATGGCTGATCACGACATGGTATTTACTGTATCAACAACCTTCTTTAAACATGAATGACCTTCTGTCTTTTGCCTTTGACTAGAATTAGCTAGTTTATCTTCATTAGAAAGCGATGTGATCTTGATCGCAGTTTGGTTACCATGACAACCGAGACTAACATAGATCTATGGTCAAACCCAACCCTAAATCCTAACCTTAACCTAACGCATCCTATGGTGGTTTAAACATACAGTAACCATTTGCTTTACTGACATCATTTCAACATCATCATCCTCTATGCTACAATAAGACTGTGTAGAGGGAGTAGCAACCTGTCTGTTGGCTGGCTGGTCAGATTAGACGGCTCTGAGCTCCTTAAAGTCGCACGCGAACCAGATTGACATTTTCAAGGGCTTCCTTGGCAAAGACAATGCTAAAAGGGAGAGAAAAAGCCAATATGACTTTGTTCCTACCTTGCTGGAGGAGTTGTTTGTGTAAATCGCCTATAAGCTTATTGACCTGGATGTGTGGCACCCGACTGTGTGTGACTGTGATTTGGCTGGAGAGGCTGTCCTTTGATGAAGCAGCGATAGGGACGCCTGATTCTAACAGCTCACTGACACATGCCCGCAAACTCTGCCCTAACATACACTGTGCCTCCCACCCTACCCCATGTTCCCCTACCCTACCAATGCACTCCCACCCTACCCCATGTACCCTACTCTACCAATGCACTCCCACCCTACCCCATGTCCCCCTACCCTACCAATGCACTCCCACCCTACCCCATGTTACCCTACCCTACCAATACACTCCCACCCTACCCCATGTCCCCCTACCCTACCAATGCACTCCCACCCTACCCCATGCTCCCCTACCCTACCAATGCACTCCCACCCTACCCCATGTGCCCCTACCCTACCAATGCACTCCCACCCTACCCCATGCTCCCCTACCCTACCAATGCATCCCACCCTACCCAATGCCCCCCTACCCTACCAATGCACTCCCACCCTACCCCATGCCCCACTACCCTACCAATGCACTCCCACCCTACCCCATGCCCCCCTACCCTACCAATGCACTCCCACCCTACCCCATGCTCCCCTACCCTACCAATGCATCCCACCCTACCCCATGCCCCCCTACCCTACCAATGCACTCCCACCCTACCCCCCTACCCTACCAATGCACTCCCACCCTACCCCATGCTCCCCTTCCCTACCCCATGCATCCCTACCCTACCCCATGTTACCCTACCCTACCCCATGCTCCCCACCCTACCCAATGCTCCCCTACCCTACCCCATGTTCCCCCACCCTACCCCATGCTCCCCTCCCCTACCCCATGCTCCCCTCCCCTACCCCATGCTACCCTACCCCACCCTACCCCATGCTCCCTTATCCTACCCCAGTCCCTCCCCACCCTACCCCATGCCCCCCTCCCCTACCCCATACTCCCCCACCCTACCCTATGCTTACCCACCCTACCCCATGCTACCCAACCCTACCCCATGCTCCCCTATCCTACCCCGTGATCTCCCACCCTACCCCATGCCACCCTACCCCATGCCCCCAACCCTACCCCATGCTACCCTACCCCATGCTCCTCTACCCTACCCCATGCCACCATACCCTATGCCACCAACCCTACCCCATGGGCCCCTACCCCACCCCACTTTACCTACCCTATCCCATTTTACCCTACCCTACCCCATGCACGTCTACCCTACCCCTACTCTACCCCATTACCCTACCCCATTCTACCCCACCCTACTCCATGCCACCTTACCCTACCCCACCCCATACTACCCTACCCCATGCCGCCTACCCTACCCCATGCTACCCTACCCCATTTCTCCTAATCTAGCCCATGCTCCCCAACCCTACCCCATTCTACCCAACCCTACCCCATGCTACCCTACCCCACCCCATGCCACCCTACCCCATGCCTCCCTACCCCATGCTACCCTACATTACCCCATGCAACCTCACCCCATGCCCCTCTACCCTACCGCATGCCACCCTACCCTACCCCATGCTACCCTACCCTACCCCATGCTACCCTACCCTACCCCATGCCACCCTACCCTACCTCATCACCCTACCCTACCCCATGCTACTCTACCCCATGTCACCCTACCCTACCCCATGCTACCCTACCCAATGCCACCCTACCCTACCCCATGCCACCCTACCCTACCCCATGCCACCCTACCCTACCTCATCACCCTACCCTACCCCATGCTACCCTACCCCATGTCACCCTACCCTACCCCATGCTACCCTACCCAATGCCACCCTACCCTACCCCATCCTACCCTACCCCATGCACCCTACCCTACCCCATCCTACCCAACCCCTTACTCTTCCCTCCACCTTTCTCCATCCTCACTCTCAGATACATTATTTTTCTCATTCACTCCTAAATGTCTTCATTTGATTAAACAAGGAAAGAGATTTAGCCAACAGTAGATTATTGTGACATAGACTATAATGTAGATAATTGACAATCTGTATCCTTTGATAACACCGCAAGAAACAAGTGATATCAAACACAGCCCCCTCTGAATGAAACGGAATGCTTTAATAGTCTGTTCGTATGGCAAAAAGGTTTTGAGATAGCTCATGCACATTGAAATCATGAAGAGGCTGTATGTATCCCTGTATCTTTATCATACTGTATCCTACATACTGCTACAACATGTTCCTCCTTGCTGGCTTCCCGTGTGACATTCGCTAGAGAGGAATCTTCATCAAGCCCATTGCTTGCCTGTGACATTGTTCATCTCTGTGAGGTTGCCTGGGCGATTGTGTTTAAAATGCATTGCAAACGGTGGTTAGATAGAATGCAGCAGGAAATCCGTAATCACTGCTTAATTAAGGAATCATCTTGTAGCTTCATTTCCTGAGCTGTAATTAAACACTTCCAATACGTTTCGTTGCAGGGCTTAACATGTTCGCCTGAGATCAAGGTACTGCCTTTAATGTTATCTCACCCGGCTTCTTTAAACTCGCTCCACTGAAAGGAACTGTTGATATTCGCCCTTTGTTATCCTCGTCATAACGCCTAGTGATCCCCAGTATGCTAAAGAGCGTCTCCAGCTAACTGTACTCCAGGCCCCCAACAGTAAATAGCGAGGCGGATTCAGTGAGTGGGCTCACTGATAATACCTACTGGGAAGGAAGGAAAGGGGGAGAATTTCGCCATCCCAAGCAGACACTTGCATGAGCTAAACTGGGTCACGGTGACCTCATGTTACTGTTAGTAGGACAGTGCTGCAGACTTCCTTCGCTTGACGTTTTTCTCTCACACAGAGAGGCAGGAAGCTGCTATCCTTTTGGCAGTGTTTGCTGCCTTCTTTGAAGTGAGCCATGTGTGTAGAAAGCCAAACAAGCACAGTGAGTGTTGGTTGATCTGAAGATGAACCCAGGATGGACACAACGTTAAGGCCTTATTCTGGACTGTATAGACGTGTCCGATATGGCACTCTATTTACCATATAGTACACTACTTTTAGCCAGAGCCAGTAGTAGTTGTAATCCTAGTACCTTTACTTCTGAAGGGTCTGACTAAATCCATCCCTCTGCTTCCTTCTTCAATGAAGTCTAATAATAACCCATCAATGCCCTTGGACGTACTCTGTAGGTTTAACACATCAAAGCAACGGAAAAGATGATGTGACCAGATATAACTAAGTATCCCCTCCACTAAGGACAAGCCTACCACCAGCAGTAGAGCTCAGAGACTGAAGTCAGGGCTGGAGACATAAACATTTTTATATTCTAATAATTTAGCAGACGCTCTTATCCAACAGTCCCCCCTCCACAGTGCTAGTGTTTTTTGGATTTAGGGGTTTGTTATAGAACGACTTAATTGTCTGTGTCTGTATAGTGGACTTGGACATGCAAAACAGAAGAGGTTTTCAAGGAAAATCTAGGAACGTGGTAAGCCGTATTCCCATCACGGTGGTTGCTGTGGCTGTGTAGGCTGTAAAGTACTCTGTTTTACAAGGTATTTAAGCACTTTACTTCCCAGGTTAGAGATAGATAGCCAAATATCCCTGGGTATGTCCTCTCCCTTTCTCCCTCCCTCTCCCTCCCCCCTCTCTCCCTCTCTCCCCTTTCTATCTTTCTCTCTCTCTCTCTCTCTGTCTCTCTCCCCGTCTAGCTCTCTCTCTCTCTCTCTTTCTGAGCCTCAGCCCTGAGACTGTAAATCTGCTGTTCTGCGTCCTAGAACACACATTCTCCCTCCTCCACAATAGATCAAACAGTAATAAATAGCCACCTTCCTCTCTCTCTCCCTCTCTTTTTCTTGCTCTCCCAAAGTTCTTGCTCCTCCTTCCTTCCTGCTACACATGGGCTTCCTCCTGTATGGTAACTCATGGGAACTCTAGATAAAAGTGTTGCAGCTGCACAGCCACTGGTCCCACAGTTACACACACTTGATACTTCTTGCAATTCAATGCACTGTACTGGACATACATAGTAACAATAAGACAATGCATTCAAAGCTGCAGGGGTGACATTGCTTATTGTTAAGAACATTGTATATATAGCTAACATAACCATTTGTTTCTTGTTTTCAGCCCTAGATGTTTAACGTTAGTTACAGTACCATCAAAAAGTATTCACACTCCTTTACTTTTTCCACATTTTGTTGTATTACAACCTGAATGTAATATTTATTAAATTGAGAGTTTTTGTCACCGGCCTACACGCAATATCCCTTAATGCCAAACTGAAATTATGTTATTAGGCATTTTGACCAATTAATAAAAAATGAAAAGCTGAAATGTCTTGAGTCAGTAAGTATTCAACCCATTTGTTATGACAAGCCTAAATAAGTTCAGGAGTACAAATGTGCTTAACAAGTCACATAATAACTTGCATGGACTCACTCTGTGTGCAATAATATTGTTTAACATGAGTTTTGAATGATTACCTCATCTCTGTACCCCACACATACAATTATCTGTAAGGTCCCTCAGTCGAGCAATGAATTTCAACCACAGATTCAACCACAAAGACCAGGGATGTTTTCCTATGCCTCGCAAAGAAGGGCACATATTTGTAGATAGGTAAAAATAAAATGAAAAGCAGACATTGAATATCCCTTTGAGCATGGTGAAATTATTAATTACACTTTGGGTGGTGTATCAATACACCCAGTTACTACAAAGATAGAGGAGTCCTTTCTAACTCAGTTTCCGGAGAGGAAGGAAACCGCTCAGGGATTTCACCATGAGGCCAATGGTGACTTTTTAAAACAGTTACAGAGTTTAAAGGCTGTGATAGGAAGGATGGATCAACAACATTATAGTTACTCCACAATACTAATGTAAATAACAGTGTGAAAGAAGGAAGCCTGTACAGAATAAAAAATATTCCAAAACATGCATCCTGTTTGCAATAAGGCACTAAAGTAAAACTGCAACAGAAATTGGTTAAGAAATTAACTTTATGTCCTGAAAACAAAGCGTAATGTTTTGGCAAATCCAACACATCACTGTTTCCACTCTTCATATTTTCATGGTGGTGGCTGCATCATGTTATGGGTATGCTTGTCATCGGTAGTGCTGAGCAATTAACCGAAATGTTGGTTATTTCTTGGTTTTTAAACAACTAATTGACCGTCATCGGTTCATTTCGTTCTGCTTTTTTATGTGAGCTCAATGCGCACATTGCGCTGCAGTTTCTCTAGAAATAAATCAGATCATACACAAACTATGCGATGTAGTAGGGAGTTGTAGTTTCCAACAGGCCAATGTTCTACATAGTTTAGCGCAGATAACTTGATAATTAACCACAATTGCCATAATCCATTGCGCTCTCACGTGTCCGGTCTGTTTATTCTACGCCTGCTATATAAGAGACAGAAGAATGTGCGATCAGGACGGATACATAGAGAGCAGCTGCTTCACAAGGTATTCTTATCTGAAAATACATGATCTAAGTGATTGATAGTTGGTATTCAGCAGTCATTAAAGTATGTCTTATGTACTTTGAAGAACCACTAAAATAGTGATTTTGTCAGACAGCATGGGCAGCAGCTCTATAGAGATGAGATGATGACTTGGAATTAAATAATAAAGTCATCAAATAAAACAAATGTAATATACACAATAACAGAAATATTTTATTCAAGTAAAGTCATTTTAATAAATGATAAGCAGTAATGGGCAGTCTCTACCATCATACGACTTGTATTAATTGTTTTATTTATGTGTTGTTACAGCATTCAACCCCTTTAATGCATAGTGCATTTAATGTAAAAAATATATATTGAAAACTAAATCGAAAATCGTGATTGTTTTTGAATAATCAAACCGAAACCGAATCGACCTCAAAAATAACTAATCGTTCAGCACTAGTCACCTACAAAGACCAGGGAGGTTTTTAGGATAAAAATACATGGAATAGAGCTAAGCCCAGGCAAAATCCTAGAGGAAAACCTGGTTCAGTCTGCTTTCCATCAGACACTGGGAGACAAATTCACCTTTCAGCAGGACAATAACCTAAAACACAAGGCCAAATATACACTCGAGATGCTTACCAAGAAGACCGTGAATGTTCCTGAGTAACTATAGTAGTTATGGTTTTGACTAAAATCGGCGTGAAAATCTATGGCAAGAATGGCTGTCTAGCAATGATCAACAACCAACTTGACAGACCTTGAATAATGTTTTAAAGAATAATGAGCAAATATTGTACAATCCAGGTGTGCAAAGCTCTTAGAGACTTACCCAGAAAGACTCACAGCTCTAATCGCTGCCAAAGGTGATTCTAACATGTATTGACTTTGGGGTGTGAATACTTATGTTAATGAGATATTTCTGTATTTCATTATTAATACGTTTGCAAACATTTCTAAAAACATGTTTTCACTTTGTCGTTATAGGGTATTGTGTGAAAAATCATATTTAATGTGTTTTGAGTCCAGGCTGTAACACCACAAAATGTGGAATAAGTCCACGGGTATGAATACTTTCTGAAGCCACTGATAACAGTTGTTTCAACTGTATTATATGGGTGCTCCTTGATCAAACGTGGTCTGGCAACAATATGATTTAACTGTGAGTGATGTCACTCAACATGCTACTGTATGACCAACCTGTCCCATCTCCCCGTCTGTCTACAGGTGAAGAAGATGGCAGTGGAGAAGCAGGGGAGTCAGACATGGATGGGCAGAGTGAGTCCAGACACCCAGCTATAGGACCAGAGGATTGGGATGGACCAAGTAAGTTTACGTCATTTCTCTCTCTCTCTGGTGGTTGCCATCTGGTTGTCTGGCAGTTAACTGACATCCCTCAACCAGAAAGCCGTATTTCAACCAGGAAGTGACTTTTTTATGACATCTAATGACATATTTTGCCTGCTGGGAATGGAATGCACCTCGTAGGATGAGTGCTTTCAAATCTACCAGAAAGGGAAAGAGCAAGGCACAAGAGATATAAGCCACAACTCTGAAGTTGGGATAAAATGTGCTTCCTAATAACAATAGATGAAAAACTGGGAAAAGTGATGTGGTGAGCTAAATGAGTATATTATCACCATTGAATAGTAAGTTAACTTACCAGTGTTGAATGGGTGGATGAAATTGCTTTGCTCTTAATCTTATGGTATATGTGCTTGAACATAGAATGAAACCCTGAAAGAAAGCTTAGAATGAAAAAATTTACTCTATTTATTTTCTCTTTGAAAATCTCATTTTACCATGCAGATTCCCCTTGCTGTTCTTCACAAGAGTTTCGAAAAAATGGTTGTATCTTGTTTTTTTGTTCATCTTAAAAGTCACTTCATCAAAGTGATGGATAATACATCGAACAAGATAGCAACACAGCAATTACTGTTGAGGGCATTACATCCACATTGCTGAACACACAAAATATGATTCCCTTCTAATGCATATGACCTTAAGAATTTATTGCAGCAGGTACATACATTTATAAAAGTGGGATTTGGACAAGTTGTGCTGGTGCTGAAGCCCCCTGCGGTGTGTATTTTATACTGACAGTGAATCAGTGTTATCGGCCCCTATCAGATAATGCATTTATCATTAAATTTCACATTTGCATTTAAATCTGGAGAAGGAAATGAGCGTTGCTGGTTAAAGATTAGAGAGGCTGGGCCGACAGTAATAAAACATCACTGTGATCAGTCAGGAGACGGGGCTGAGGGGGTCAGCGCTCAACTATGGGGGCCACCATGACAAAAAGACAGCAGGCATCACATGACGAAGAGAAGGCCCTTTGGGCCGGGGAAAACGCTGAGCTTAAAAATACTGCTGTCTTTGAAAGGGAGATAGGATTGGAGGGGATGGGAGCTCTGACTGGCTGTAATTATACACCGATCTCGCTATGTCTCTCTCTCTCTCTCTCTCTCGCTCTCTGGACATCTCTCTTTCTCTCTCTCTCTTGCTCTCTCTCTCTGTCTGTCCTTAGCCCTCAGAATATTGAGAATTACAGGCTCATAACAGAACACTGACTGCTGGACAGACTGGGGTTTGGGGATGTTCAGTAGGGAGAAAATGTTTGAAGCTAAGTAAGGTCCTACCTAACTGAACTACCTGACTGAACTTGTCCAATACTAATAGAGATTTCAGTTTACCGTTGCCAAACATTTTGATACAGTGTGCCCTAATGAACATTATCCTGGATTGTCTGCCTCATACTTAGAGTTTCTTTCAAACTCTAACTCCAGAAACATGACTTCAGATGAGATAGCACTATTGTCTCACTGACCACTCCTACATACAGGCATGTATCGATCTACCTGGTCAAAGCCCCAAGGACCCATACTCATATATGTTAGTATATCATCATTACTACACAATCTACATAATGAATATCATTTTGTTAGGATAAGGTGCACTCCCTCTCAGTTCCAGGTAGTCTCATTAGTATTTCTTAAGATCCTTTACGTTCTACTAGTCCATGAGAGAGACATAGTTTCAGAGCCGGATGTGGCTGGCACTCCTTCTGTTGTCTTTGTGGGCAGTGGGCAAGAAATGAATCTTTGAGCATAATAATGCCATTCACTATCCCATCCCGCCTGCCATGAAAGGTCATTTCCCTTTTTAATTTTTCCCATTGTGTTGGAAAAGTCAGATGGGCATGTTATAATTTGAATAAAGAGGGAAATCAGACAATCAGATACGAACATTTTGAAATTACATGGCTTCCTGTTCAAAGCGATTAAAAGCAAATGTATTTAGTTTGAGACTGTCTACGCTGTAATCTCTTTGTAAATGTTCAGATAGTGGTAGCATTCAAACTCTCTTTGTTATTTCTTGGCTTAAGTTTAAGCAGGTGCGATAAAGATCAGCACCGGATCATTTTTAATCACTCAGTGTGTGTATCTGAATAGGATGTATAATGGCTGTTACATAAAGAAAGGGGGCATTCTTTTTTTATTAGGTGGCTCTGAACATCCTCACCTGTCTTTGGTGTTCCTATTCTACCACCCCTGGACATTTTCCTCTGACGATAAAGTGACAAAAGCAGCTAACAGTACATTCTCTAATTGATCTTTTCATCTTTATGTGCCATGTAAGGATGAACACATATCGAGTGTTGTAATATAGTCGTTAAGAAGACTCTTTTATCCAAAGTTACTTACAGAACAGTTGACACGGACAGTGACACGTTTATCTGGCCCATGTAGGAATGGAACCCACAACATTGGTGTTTCCAGCTCCATGCTAACCCACAGCCATTGGAACTACTAGTTTCCCAGTGTTCCTTCCTGTATAGTATGACAGTAGAACCATGTGACTCATTAATCTGATGGGTGTTCTGCCTTCTCTCATAGAACAGAGAACACACAGGGAGTTCTCAATATAACCATGTCCTCCCTGAAGCAATCAGCACAGAGATCTGCTGTTTCATGTTCATTTGGCGTCATGGATATTTGAAATCCATGTTCTATAACGGGAGATAAACCTGACTGTGAAGTACTGCTATTCTTCACTCATTTCCATGGACTAGTTTGTCTCCGATACAGATCTGTCGCTGTTCCTCAAGGCTAAATGAGAGTGGTGGGTTTTAGCTAGCGTTAGCTTCTAATGAACTTCTGCACATTCTAATCTACTGGTCTGCTCTTATGAGCCACACCCCCGTGAAAAGACATGGAAACTCAGTTAGCTTCAGAGGAGGCTCTCTCTCATTGCTTCTCGTGTGGTTTTGTCTCGATACTGTACAGAGTAAAACGTTCTCCCTACGTTTGTAGGAATGCAGTTGTTAGCTTAGGCTTACATGGCTGATTAAGCAGACACTGTGATGTATATCTGTAAACATAATGTAATCTTCCATCTCGGTGTTAGCATGATACCATGTCATTTTACTGTTCAAATAAACTAAACAACACGCTGCCTCTATTTGTACTAAGTAAGATACATCTGACAAACAGTCTTACTTGAAGATAATGAGTCCAAGATTGCACCAGCAGCTGGGTGAGACGGTTTGTGAAGGAAATGGGGGCAGGGAAGGAGAAGGGAGGAGAGCACTAAACACAAGCAAGTGAGCAGAAGTGATGATCACCTTGCCCATAATTATTTCTGCTTGACTGGTCCTGAACGGGCACAGCCCTGTCCAGTTACCCTTCTCTCTGTGCCAGCTGGGCATGAGCCACGGTCGGACAGGTTGGGGTGAGCTGAAGGAGTGGCCCCCCGAGACGATGTCCGATGGTCAGACAAGAACAGACCCCTCCCCTATCCACCCATCCCCTTCATCTCCCGCCGGCCTCCATCCCCTTCATCGAGTCATCAAAAGCTGCACGGCAAAACATGTTTGTCCTCAGATGAAGACTACGGTAGTCTCACAGTTTTTACTCCAGCCCACCTTTGAGTGTGTGCCGATGGCGTTGTTCCCGCCTACTGGTCCACATGAAAACAATAACATTTCAGGTTTTATGCACATATGTCACGCGAGGAGAATTTGTAGAGCAGATGGCCACGATACCGTGGCAGGTGCCTCGGCAAATGTTTGCCATCGCTGTGCTGCTATTTATATCATTGTGAAACACAGAGTCACAAATATTTGAGGACGGAGGAACGGACACAGGGACCGTTGGCCCTCTTTGTTGTGAGTCATAATGACCACCAAAATAAACAGATTAGGGTTTACAGATGTAGGGTCTTATTGTGAGACAGTTTGCTACAGCAGGGAAATAATCCAGCAGCAACATGGAATGTGAATTATTATATGGATTATAATTAATGGACATTTTTGCAGGGGTTGATACATTTTTTGTTAGGTAAAATCAAGTATGACATATTAAAGTGGAAATTACAAACTTTAGAAGCCTTTTTATACCTCGAATAGACTACACGTTTGCATTTCCTGCTGTGCATCAAATTAAGATCCTACATTGGTATACTCCAGACGATAATGACCTGAATGTGTCAGGGCAAACTTTTTTGCCGATACAGTATAATACAGCAGATGCAGTGTAGTAAGTTTGTTGTCCAAATGGGATATAAAAAAAGCTATGAATTCCCCCAGTACACCTTCATGTTTGTGGCTACATAATTATAGCACACTATGAGGTAACTGTGAGACAACCCCAGTCCGCAGGCTTGGGCAGCACACTTCCTAAACAGACCCTTGTCATCACACCTCTAGAAGACTCCATCCTGAACACACACACACACTGTTAATGAGAGTTCTTCTGGCACCTGACAAGTTCTGCACGGCAACAGTGCATTTTTTATTCTGACTCTGAAGTCCATTAATTGAGGATGTGGTAAGGAAGGAGGGAGGAAGGGGTGCTGGAATGAGAGAAAGAGACAAACTCAGTGCACAGATTCAGATTAGGGCTGCAGAAGATGAGGGTGTAAAAGGGATTTAATGCTAGGATGGATTAGAGAAATCCTTGTAACAATGTTAAATAATTATAGTTCCAGTCGAGATCAAAGCACCATTGATTGAACCCCTCAAGCCTTCAGCACACAGAGTCTTGGAAAGCAGAGATTGGTAAACTAGTGCTCAGACCACTCAGACTGCTCCGGTTAAATTGGATTGGAAATATTAGGATGTAGATGAATCCTTCAGGAGTTTGCAGAAATGTAGCTCGCAAGAGCCATTTGAATAGTTTGATACAGATGTAGGATCTTAATTTGAGCCAGTTTCCAACAGCGGGACAATAGTTCTGCAGCAACAGGAAATGTGAATTATTATGTGGATTATAATTAATGGACATTTTTGTAGTAGTTTATACATTTTTTGTAAAGGAAAATCAGGTCTGAAATTTCAAAATGGAAATTACAAACTTCAGAAGCCTTTTTAAACCTTAAATACATTACAAGTTTTATATTTCCTAGGCTTTTCACTGACATTTTCAACCTCTCCCTGTCCGAGTCTGTAATACCAACATGTTTCAAGCAGACCACCATAGTGACTGTGCCCAAGAACGCCAAGGTAACCTGCCTAAATGACTACCGACCCGTAGCACTCACGTCTGTAGCCATGAAGTGATTTGAAAGGCTGGTCATGGCTCACATCAACACCATTATCCCAGAAACCCTAGACCCACTCCAATATGCATACCGCCCCAACAGATCCACAGATGATGCCATCTCTATTGCACTCCACACTGCCCTTTCCCACCAGCACAAAAGGAACACCTATGTGAGAATGCTATTCATTGACTAAAACTCAGCGTTCAACACCATAGTGCCCTCAACGCTCATCAATAAGCTAAGGACCCTGGGACTAAACACCTCCCTCTGAAACTGGATCCTGGACATCCTGATGGGCTGCCCCCAGGTGGTAAGGGTAGGTAACAACACATCCGCCACACTGATCCTCAACACAGGGGCCCCTCAGGGGTGTGTGCTCAGTCCCCTCCTGTACTCCCTATTCACTCACTGTATTCACCTATTCACTCATGACTGCACGGCCAGGCACGACTCCACAACACCATCATTAAGTTTGCCGATGACACAACAGTGGTAGGCCTGAACACCGACAACAACGACACAGCCTATAGGGAGGAGGTCAGAGACCTGGCTGTGTGGTGCCAGGACAGCAACCTCTCCCTCAACATGATCAAGACAAAGGAGATGATTGTGGACTACAGGAAAAAGAGGACAGAGAACGCCCCCATTCTCATCGACGGGGCTGCAGTGGAGCAGGTTGAGAGCTTCAAGTTCCTTGGTGTCCACATCACCAACAAACTAACCAAGCACACCAAGACAGTCGTGAAGAGGGCACAACAAAACCTATTCCCCTCAGGAGACTGAAAAGATTTGGCATGGGTCCTCATATCCTAAAAAGGTTCTACAGCTGCACCATCGAGAGCATCCTGACTGGTTGCATCACTTCCTGGTATGGCAACTGCTCTGCCTCCAACCGCAATGCACTACAGAGGGTAGTGCAAACGGCCCACTACATCACTGGGGCCAAGCTCCCTGCTATCCAGGACCTCTATACCAGGCGGTGTCAGAGGAAGGCCCTAAAAATCGTCAGAGACTCCAGCCACCCTAGTCATAGATTGTTCTCTCTACTACGACACGGCAAGCGGTACGGGATCACCAAGTCTAGGTCCAAGAGGCTTCTAAACAGCTTCTACTCCCAAGCCATAAGACTCCTGAACACCTAATCAAATGGCTACTCAGACTATTTGCATTCCCCCCCCCGTTACACCACTGCTACTCTCTGTTGATATCATCTATGCATAGTCACTTTAATAACTCTACCCACATGTACATATTACCTCAACTAACTGGTGCCCCCGCACATTGACTCTGTACCGGTACCCCCCTGTATCTCGCTATTGTTATTTTACTGCTGCTCTCTTTAATTACTTGTTACTTTTATTTCTTATTCTTTTCTGTATATATATATATATTTTTTTTACTGCATTGTTTGTTAGGGGCTCGTAAGTAAGCATTTCACTGTAAGGTCTACACCTGTTGTATTCGGCGCATGTGACAAATACAATTTGATTTGATATTTCAGCAAAGTAGAAAACTGAGGAGACTCGTTCAAGTTGTTTATACATTTTTTCCTCAAATCAACAGATTTGGACGTGCATCATAGCGATTCTCTCTCAAAAGGATGTTTTATCTTTCCCAGTGGTTTTATTCAAAGCTTTTTATCAAGTATTGGAAAAATAATGATGAGATTTCAGATGAAACTATGAACAACAGCTAAGAACTTTGGGAATGAAAACATGGAAACTAAACTGCTATCTCAGCACTCATTTTCTCAACAGGGTTTTTCTGAAATTGTGGGCCATCCCTGGCCCAGAGCAAGCCGTGAATGTGTGGTGAACGTCTAACCTGGTACTCCACACTGCAAAATAGAAACTTGCTATGCTCTCTCTACTTCACATTATATTCACTTCCTCACACAGACACATAAATGTATAGCCTACACACACACACACACACACACACACACACACACACACACACACACACACACACACACACACACACACACACAGACACACACACACACAGACACACACACACCATGAAAATAATGTTTGATTGTGTTGATTAAATATTCAACAAGAGATTAGAGAAATCACTTCACTCAAATGCTGCAGTTCTTTCATGCAACTGTACTCACTGATCTGATATACTGTACTAAGAGGCTTTATGGCAAAACTTCATGGTTGTTAGTTATATCATCTAAAATAGGACTGAATTAAATCGCTGTTATTATCATTCTAAGTATTCTGAGTAAAAGTTTGCGTAGGTACAGTATGTTGGCTGCAACCGTGTCCTTAAAATAGTCAATAGATATAGATTCTATTGATTGTCACATTTTTCAAGAGAATCACTGTATCATTGGAAGATCACATCTTCATTTGCAGTGTTTCTTTTTTCATGACAGAATTCAATGAGAATGAAAGCTGTTGGTAAATAGGAAGCTGAACACAGTAGCTGGCAGTGATTCTGCCCTGGGGGACTTGGTTCTCAATGCTGCCTTCTTTCTTTAACACTCTGAATACGTTTGTTCTGCAATGCTTACACCCTCTGAGGCTGGATAGATGAGAAATATAGCAGCCTTCTACTTATTTGGAGAGGTATCACTTAATCGGGTGAATATGTGATGTGTGTATTTAAAATGTACATGGAGATGTTTCGTGCAAGTTATTTGAGAGGATGTTATACTGTGAGTAACTCAACTGAAACTTACAGGAAGTTGAATTTTTCTGAGTCCCTCTTCATTCCATAGGATTTCATTTTGCTGTAAATATATAAACTATATTTGTGTTTCTTTCTCAGTGCTGCTCCTCCATGATTCATTGAGAGTTCAACAGAATCTTACTGAGTAGCTGCACTGGGTCATATTTTATGTACATGTATTTGCGCTATTTATGGTAACTTTTTGTTTCAATTCAGTTTGAAAACTGAGCACCTCAAGTCATCAATGCATATGGTTTGGCTGTGGGAATGTAAATCTTAAGCTTCACCCTCTCTCTCCCCCCCTCTCTCTCTCCCTCTTTCTCGCTCTCACGCTCTCTTGCTCTCTCTCTCACACACGCACACACACACACACACACACACACACACACACACACACACACACACACACACACACACACACACACACACACACACACACACACACACACACACACACACAGTCTCTCCTCCTTGTGAAAGGTATTGATATCAGAGCAGTGGCCCCTGCCTCTCAGACAGTGTGTGTGGTGATGAACAGCTGTGTCCGGCTTGGCCCCCTGGTCACGCCAATTCCAGCTGGGTTTTGTGTGAAGTTGGGGGGGGCGGGCACTGGTTGTCAACTGAATTAAAATACCAAATAATAGTAATAATAATGATAATAAAAAGTTAATAAAAAACCGCATGTTCCTTCCTGATTGTGAGTGTTGTGGTATTCAATTATGCAATTTTCATTGGCATATTAATCATCTTTTCAACAAACAAGCCGGCGTTAATTAAAGCAAAGCATGGATAAAGACGTGTTGCCGGATCATCACTCCGTTTATCACCGTGCACAGACCCACAGTTAAGTCAATTCCGGCTGTGAGATGAATTTCAATGTTCTCCTCGCTCTTTCCTGTGTGTGTGTGTGTGTGTGTGTGTCTGTGTATAGTTGTGTATGTATTATGGTCAGTGTGTGTGTGCGTGCGAGTGCTTGCATGCGTGTGTGTGTGGTTTCTCACTTGTTTGTGCCATTGTCTGGAGGGAGGGCCAGTAACACTGAGAGTGGGAGACACTTAGAGTGGGAGAGGCTGAATATGTAAGTTGTGACTCATTTAAATCAGACTAAATAGTAGAAAGTTGTCTTGGTTACCTATTTATTGGAAAGAATGGAAACAAATTACAGGCTACAGCTTTAACCTCACTACCTCCGTATTACAGTTATGATTATACTGCATTATACTGTTGAAAAAACATCATAGTTATTTGTAATTATTGACACGGCAATATGTAATTTGTGTGTTGGTTCTTAGCTTGGCTCATTGGAAGGAGAATGGAGATGACTGAGAATCTGTGGGAGATATACTTGTCCTAATCACAGCTCACTGATCAGCTGCCATTCATTAACAGGCACAACGCCTCTCCCCTATTTGACCTAGATAGTTTGTGTGTATGCATCGATATGTAGGCTACGTGTGCCTTTTTAAAAATGTATGTAGTTCTGTCCTTGAACTGTTCTTGTTTATTGATGTTCTGTATTATGTCATTCTGTATTATGTTTCATGTTTTGTGTGGACCCCAGGAAGAGTAGCTGCTGCTTTTGCAACAGCTAATGGGGATCCTAATAAAATAACAAATACCAAATTAACAACCCAGAGAAACCCTGGTGATGTGATGTGAGCAGCCAGAGCCATGAAAACACTTGAGTCAGTCAGTGGGCCACAAGAAAAGAGCTCCATCAGCCAGCCATCTGACTGTAGACATGTTGCTTGTCCCCGTCCCCGGCTCCTCCATTGTGGAGCAACTTTATCAGTGCCAGCCGCTCACCCACTTGCTAAACTGGAGGGCCAGCCGCCTCTTAACTTAAACATAAGATCTTTGTGGTTTGAAGCACTCGGCTGCACCGCGCACAATGAGAATCTGAAAGGCAAACAAGACTCTAGTGTCGGCGTTGCCCATCACAAAATCATCACACCACACCACCACCGCATGGAAAAGGAGAAATCGTCTGTTTCTGCTGCGTTAGCTCGATACTAAATGCACTCAAACAGACTGCTGCACTGGAGCGAGATTCCCTCTCAAGGAAGCAAAAAGGAGAGATGGAGGGAGAGAGAGAGAAAGCGGGTGGAGAGAGAGCGCGAGAGAGAGAGAGAGCAAGTGGAAGAGAGGGAGAGAGGGAGAGAGAGAGAGAGAGAGAGAGAGAGAGAGAGTGGAAGAGAGAGAGAGAGAGTGGAAGAGAGAGAAGTCAAAAACCTCCACATAACAATGCCGGAGAAAAATCAGAACATTTTCTGCCGAAAGATGGGCCATTTCCAAATCCTCGTGCCCTATCAGACAAATTAAAGTAAATCAAGCATGAAATGAAGCAGAAGAGCCCGGAGATAAGGCTCCTTTAAGTCGTTTACAGATTAGGATAGAGAGAGAGGTGCATCTGGTCTCTGGCAGTGAAGGAGGCTAGTTTCTCATTTCACAATAGCAGTCTGTGTATAGGATTACTCTCCCCTGTCACTGACATGGGAAGCAGTGGGGGAAAAGCCATCCACAAAATGTTGCTAAATATGTCCCTAATGTCTCCAACGTACCGAACTTCACTTGTCTCCCATCTGAACGGGGGTGATATGTTATGTTATAGCATGTCATGGACGTGAGTAGTAATCCGATTGTGATTATTTTTTGTCAATTAGATGTGTTGTTATTTGGGGTGCCTTCTATTCTCAATAGTCTTTCCAGCACCACGTGACTTAAAATGTACATGTGATTCAGGATTGGCTAGAGCAGATCACATGACTGTGGCAGTCACTTCCTCTGTCCACTGAGCATGTCTGAAGTCAGGTTGGAGAGAATTCGACAGACTTCAATCACCATACTGTATGTTCAAAAGGTGCATATGTGCAGTATGTATTTATTTCACTTTAAATTGATCACACTGCACTATTACTGTAATTAAAAGATGCAGTTACTGTTACTGTGTATAATTGCCTCGCAAAATCAGATTTATATTCTAATAGTTTTTGTATTTCTTGTTAAAGGCTGTGTATTGAATTATTTTGATTAATTATCTGATTATTTATTATTTTACTTTCTGCTCCATACGTCCTTCTGCCAGGAGTCATTTTATGGTAATAGATCCTACAGTAAAGTACAGTACAGTATGTCTGATGTAAATCATTTAGAAAGGATTCTAATCAGAAGGCCAGTCGGGTGATTTTAAACCCTGTGATACCCACTCACCTTAACCATCACTTCAACTCAGTGATGCCGTGCTCTACCCGCTGAGCTACAAATCAAATCAAAGCAAATCAAATGTATTTATATAGCCCTTCGTACATCAGCTGATATCTCAAAGTGCTGTACAGAAACCCAGCCTAAAACCCCAAACAGCAAGCAATGCAGGTGTAGAAGCACGGAGGAGGACCATCTCTAGACTATATAGACCTCATGTACTATACATCACCTATACTCCCATTTCCCCTGAAAACACACACACACACACACACACACACACACACACACACACACACACACACACACACACACACACACACACACACACACACACACACACACACACACACACACACACACACACACACACACCCAGGCAGGCAGGCAGGCAGGCAGGCAGGCAGGCAGGCAGGCAGACAGACAGACAGACAGACAGACAGACAGACAGACAGACAGACAGACAGACAGACAGACAGACAGACAGACAGACAGACAGACAGACAGACAGACAGACAGACAGACAGACAGACAGAAGGTGCATGGCTCTTTGATGCCGCCCGTAGTGGGCTTGGTGGATTTTGTTTCACTCGTCACACGTATCCTTTCTGGCGGTGATGAGCGGTGGGCTTGGCTGCTATACCCAGTCTGCTCTGAGAGAGACAGGGAGCTGGCCTCATCAGCGGGTAGTTGCTCTCTAAAACCGCCACCTTGACCTTCCCAGCCCAAGTCTTAGGTTTATCCTCTTTATCACACTATCTCCAGGCATTTAAAAATACTCCTGAAACTGGATGATTTAACCCGCTTTTACGCTGTTCACATCAAAACTGGATGAAAAAAAAGCTTAATCCATCTTATCTGTTGACTGTCAAACTGCTCCGGCTAAAACCTACTCACAAAAGACAACTAGGTCACCCAGGAAAAACAGAATTCCTGTTTACGGAAAGTTTGAAATCTGGTAATTGACTTGGGGAAGAGGTTTCAGGAGCTCTTTGAAATACTCCAGTCTGTAAATTAAGTGTTAAATTCAATCCCATAGTTAACAGTTACGACTGTAAATATGTTTGCTACTATTGCCTTGTTTGCTTGATTTATTTCCATAAATGTATTTTCCCCTCTTAGAAGTGATTGTATGTATATATTGTTTGTTTTTTAATGAAAGCAAGTGTTCTAAACTTCACTAGTTTTGTTCATAAAATTCTGTTAAGCTTTTGTGTTTTAGCAGGCATCCAGTCATACCGGTATGTGAATGCTTCCCTTATAAACAAATAGAATCAAATAGAAACAATTATTCAGTCCATCTGACAGGCAAATTAGGAGTGATATCCTTCTGATGCTTCTCAACATGTAAAACAATCAAATCAACAACAAAAAATGTGGCGTCCTCTAGATGTTGTTTGAGATATCTGTGTGAGGAGACTTTCTGCCTTTTAAGTTTTACCGTCTTGTTTTACCAGCTATCAATAGACAGTGTGGCACTTGTATAAGATGGATGTGTTGGAGATTGTTGTCTGTATGCTTACTGCTAACTTCACTAGGCTTTTGATCAAACTGAGGACTTGACAACTGGCATATTCCTATTGTTCAATGATAGCATACCGCCTCAGTGTTTACGTCAATTATATACATCAGAGACAAGTTCTCAGTAGATGTTAGATGTATTTCCTGTTTATATTACAGTTCTCTGATTTCCCTCTTGTGATTAAATGGGATCTAAACAGCAACAATATATTATATTCTCAACCTGCCAGAATCAATAGAACGTTTTCTACCTTTTTGATCAACTTCTTTGTATGAAACTATACTCCGCATACATTGTGCATGTTAGCAATAGAATCATCCCGGTCCTCTCTGCTTTGTGTTAAAATCACAGACAGTATCTATATCTTTGGCTAAAATGTCCTAATCTCTATGGCCTGTTTAACTTTTCCTACAACAAACCCTTGCCTGTCTTGTGGGCCTCAAAACAAATCTGACCTATAGGAGTGTCCTCAAAACAAGGCTGATCGATCCACCTCATTTTCGAACGTTGCTATGGGCACAGCCAAACAACGGAAGTGATGGATTCGACTTCCGCTTCATTTCCCTACTGCAGTGCGCCAGTGGCAAACTTGCCGGAGTAAATTATTTGAAAAAGTCAATTTATAGAGTATAAAAGTCAAGTAAATAAGTGTATGTGTAATTTAATATTTATTTAATTTACGTTAGCTAGACCTACTAGTAGGATAGTTTTGTTGTGATAATAACGTTAGTTGTGTTGTGGCAGAGTTAAGGCCACCAATCCAATCCAATAACTACAATAATAAACTATAGGTTACATAACTAGAAAACGTTGGTGAGCATCCACACTAGAGGAAAGTTTATCGTTTATCGTTCTTCAGTCCTACGCCTGTCAATCAACTGATTAACACATTCTACTGCATGCAGACTATTAATAAGGTGGTAACACAAGACCATTCAGGAGGTCTCTAATGCAGAGATACTGGTTTAGACCAGTGCTTCCAGGGTGTGTTCATTGTCATAGTAACAACTGCAAATAATACTTCAATGTACATGTAATCCAACTGGAAAATAATATAGTAACGTGTGTTCTAAATGTAGCAATTAAACAACATGCGCTGTTTACCCTGCACATCTTTTACAGCATGTCATTGCCTCATTGCTCAAGTGGTTTATAAGTGATTTCAATTTTTCTAATGGTTGTCAATTCGTTTGTGTCTTCTTTTTCACTGTGCTCATCTCTGTATGTCCTGCGCAACTATTTGCAAAGCATCAGTGCAACAATGTTATCATGACCGGCCAAAAGTGATCACACCAATGCACATTCTTTCCTCAACTTTCCCGACATTTTCTAAGCTGTAGGCCTGTTTTACATTCAGCAATTAGCAAACACAAGCCTGCTTCTTTCCTTGAATAGGCTATAAGGCCTAGTATAAAACATGATCAAAATAAATATCCTATAGATTTTGTAGCCTATAGCTTTTCCTGGGATTTCACGAGAAGAGGAGAGTCTTGCGTCCATAGCCTATAGCCTATTGCGCACAGGAACAACTGGGATAGAGAGGCTAGTGATGTATAGCTGAAGTAAGACGCTAAATATTAGCTAGATATTAGGCCATTCATTAGATAAATATTAGGGCTATAGGCTAAATATTTACTTGTCAAAGTGCAAGAAAAACAGGTTAAATTCTGGCTGCAAGCCCGAGGCCGCCCACAATATGACAACAGCCACTTCAAGTGCAGGGCGCGAAATTCAAAATATATTTTTTAGAAATATTTAACTTTCACACATTAACAAGTCCAATACAGCAAATGAAAGGTACACATCTTGTGAATCCAGCCAACATGTCCGATTTTTAAAATGTTTTACAGCGAAAACAGCACGTATATTTATGTTAGCTCACCACCAAATACAAAAAAGGACAGACATTTTTCACAGCACAGGTAGCATGCAAAGCCAACCTAACTAACCAAGAACCAACCAAACTAACCAACAAACAACTTCATCAGATGACAGTCTTATAACATGTTATTCAATAAATCTATGTTTTGTTCGAAAAATGTGCATATTTCAGGTATAAATCATAGTTTACATTGCAGCTACAATCAGAAATTGCCCCGAAAGCAGACAGAATAATTACAGACACCAACGCCAAATACCTAAATACTCATCATAAAACATTTCTGAAAAATACATAGTGTACAGCAAATGAAAGACAGGCATCTTGTGATTCCAGCCAATATTTCCGATTTATGAAGTGTTTTACAGCAAAAACACAATATAGCGTTATATTAGCTTACCACAATAGCCAGAAACACAAGCCATTTCCCAGCAGCAAAAGTTAGCGATCGTAACAAACCAGTAAAAGATATATAATCTTTGACTAACCTTGATAAGATTCATCAGATGACAGTCCTATAACATCAGGTTATACATACACTTATGTTTTGTTCGAAAATGTGCATATTTAGAGCTGAAATCAGTGGTTATACATTGTGCTAACGTAGCTACTTTTTCCCACAACGTCCGGATTTTTTTCGGACACTTTTTCTGACACACATATTCTGACCAAATAGCTATTCATAAACATAACTAAAAAATACATGTTGTATAGGAAATGATAGATACACTAGTTCTTAATGCAATCGCCGTGTTAGAATTCTAAAAAATAACTTCATTACCACATAAGGCTTACGTTATGGCGACCGAGTGCCCAAAACCTGGGCGCAAAACTAATAGTACACAGTTCGACAGATATATGAAATAACATCATAAAATGGGTCCTACTTTTGCTGATCTTCCATCAGAATGTTGTACAAGGTGTCCTTTGTCAAGAACAATCGTTGTTTGGATTTAGAACGTCCTTTTCCCCTCTTGAATTAGCAAGTGCACTAGCCAAGTGGCGCGAAGCTCTCCTTTCTGAACAAAGGCACACAACGCAACACGCCTAACGTCCCGAATAAATTTCAAAAATCTAATAAAACTATATTGAAAAAACATACTTTACGATGATATTGTCACATGTATCAAATAAAATCAAAGCTGGAGATAGTAGTCGCCTATAACGAAAGCTTTTCAGAAGGCAATTCCAGGTCCAACCTCGCGCCTTCCTGAAAACAGGAAATGGGTGACACGTCATTCCAAGACGATTTATTCCAACTCAGACCAAGATAAACACTCCATTTCTTCTCTCACAGCCTCTTGACATCCAGGGGAAGGTGTATGACGTGCATGTATACTAATACGTATCATGCCCATTTATAGGCAGGACCTAGAAGAGAGCATCGATTTCAGATTTTCCACTTCCTGGTCAGGAAGTTTGTGCCAAATGAGTTCTGTTTTACTCACAGATATAATTCAAACGGTTTTAGAAACTAGAGAGTGTTTTCTATCCAATAGTAATAATAATATGCATATTGTACGAGCAAGAATTGAGTACGAGGCCGTTTGAAATGGGCACCTTTTATCTGGCTACTCAATACTGCCCCTGCAGCCCAAACAGGTTAACAGATTCTGAAATGGCAGATCAGTAGTGCGTTCCTGCAGGCTGCGCTCTGTGGTTCCAGGGCACTTAAAGCCCCACTATTGATTAGGCCTAGGCCTACGTTTTTAGACCAAATGATTATACCTAGGCTATAACAACACAATGCAATGAGGAAAGTATTGTTGTTATCAAGTGAATACACAAGTATTGTCCAGAGGGTGTAAACTGTGATGTAGCCGCGTCCTCAGAGCATGCGCAGACCAGCTGGCTGGTGTGTTTACAGACATATTTAATCGCTCCCTATCCCAGTCTGTTGTACCCACATGCTTCAAGATGGCTACCATTGTTCCTGTACCCAAGAAGGCAAAGATAACTGAACTAAATGACTACCGCCCCGTAGCACTCACTTCTGTCATCATGAAGTGCTTTGAGAGTCAAGGATCATATCACCGCCACCTTACCGGCCACCCTAGACCCACTTCAGTTTGCATACCGCCCTAATAGATCCACAGATGACGCAATCGCCATCACACTGCACACTGCCCTATCCCATCTGGACAAAAAGAATACCTATGTAAGAATGCTGTTCATTGACTACAGCTCAGCATTCAACACCATAGTACCCTCCAAGCTCATCATCAAGCTGGAGGCCCTGGGTCTCAACCCCCTCCCTGTGCGGCTGAGTCCTGGACTTTCTGACGGGCCGCTCCCAGGTGGTGAAGGTAGGAAACAACATCTCCACTTCGCTGACCCTCAACACTGGGGCCCCACAAGGGTGTGTGCTCAGCCCTCTCCTGTACTCCCTGTTCACCCACGACTGCGTGGCAATGCACGCCTCCAAGTCAATCATCAAGTTTGCAGATGACACAACAGTAGTGGGCTTGATCACCAACAACGACGAGACAGTCTACAGGGAGGAGGTGAGGGCACTAGGAGTGTGGTGTCAGGAAAACAACCTCTCACTCAACATCAACAAAACAAAGGAGATGATCGTGGACTTCAGGAAACAGCAGAGGGAGCACCCCCCTATCCACATCGAAGGTACAGAGAAGGTGGAAAGTTTTAAGCTCCTGGGCGTACACATCACAGACAAACTGAAATGGTCCACCCACACAGACAGTGTGGTGAAGAAGGCGCAACAGCGCCTCTTCAACCTCAGGAGGCTGAAGAAATGTGGCCTGTCACCCAAAACCCTGACAAACTTTTACAGATGCACAATCGAGAGCATCCTGTCGGACTGTATCACAGCCTGGTACGGCAACTGCACCGCCCTCAACCGCAAGGCTCTCCAGAGGCTGGTGCGGTCTGCACAACGCATCACCGGGGGCAAACTACCTGTCCTCCATGACACCTACAGCACCCAATGTCACAGGAAGGCCAAAAAGATCATCAAGGACAACAACCACCCGAGCCACTGCCTGTTCACACCGCTATCATCCAGAAGGCGAGGTCAGTACAGGTACATCAAAGCTGGGACCTAGAGATTGAAAAGCAGCTTCTATCTCAAGGCCATCAGACTGTTAAATAACCATCACTAACTCAGTGAGGCTGCTGCCTACAATGAGACCCAATCACTGGACACTTTAATACATGGATCACTAGTCACTTTAAACAATGCCACTTTAAATAATGTGACTTTAATAATGTTACATATCTTACATTACTCATATCACATGTATATACTGTATTTTATACCATCTACTGCACCTTGCCTATGCCGCTCAGCCATCGCTCATCCATATACTTATATGTACATATTCTCATTCATCCCTTTAGATTTGTGTGTATTAGGTAGTTGTTGGGGAATTGTTAGATTACTTGTCAGATTTGTGTGTATTAGGTAGTTGTTGGGGAATTGTTAGATTACTTGTTAGATATTACTGCACTGTTGGAACTAGAAGCACAAGCATTTTGCTACACTCGCATTAACATCTGCTAACCATGTGTATGTGACCAATAACATTTGATTTGATTTTGATATGAATAACCGCTCACACCTCCTGTTTTGTTTCATGCAGAAATAGCGCATAGGCATACAGGCTAGGCCTGATTATGCAACCATGTTGATCAGTTTGGGTCTATTCCCTACAGTTTAGAGGGCCCAGAAATATACATTATCAGGCCTCTCATATGGTGTAGGCCTATTTTGTCAGGATGTAGCCCTGTGTTGAGATAGGAATACTATAGGAAAATATAGGTGTATCCTTTCCAACTCCCTGCCCGTTCAAGAAAATAAGCCAATGTGTCCAACAAGCTTTTGTAGTCTGGCTTTTCCTGGGGCTCCACAAGATTTAAAAGGAATAGCCATGACAGCGGATAGGCAAGGTGCGTACTTGCGAAACAGAACAATGAAGACAGACAGGCTTGAGATGTAGCCTATAGCCTAAGTTAGAAGCTTATGAAGAATGTTATGATTGTTTTCAAGTGAGTGCAAAACTCTAGTCTAGTCTGTAAAGGGCAGTGAATAGCCTATGTCATTTGAATAACCTCTCAAAAGCCTGGCATTTTGAATGCATATTGATTTCGAAATAACTGCATCTAGCCTACCATGTTGTTGTCCTGTTGTGTTGCTACCATGCTGTGTTGTCATGTGTTGCTGCCATGCTATGTTGTTGTCTTAGGTCTCTCTTTATGTAGTGTTGTGTTGTCTCTCCTGTCGTGATGTGTGTTTTGTCCTATATTATTATTTATTTATTTTATCCCAGCCCACGTCCCCGCAGGAGGCCTTTTTCCTTTTGGAAAAATTGTACATTTGTAAATAAGAATTTATTCTTAACTGACTTGCGTAGATAAATAAAGGTTAAATAAAAAATAGCTATACAAATAGCTTGACTGATTGGACAACCATTTGGAACAGTTTTCTCAGCAGTTTAGCCTACAAGGTCCAGGAACATTAGCAGGACAGTAATATGGTGTATAAGACTGACCTATAGGAGTGTCCTCAAAACAAGGCTGACCTATAGGAGTGTCCTCAAAACAAGGCTGACCTATAGGGGCCAACCCTTTCCCTGCACCCCTTCCTCTTAGCCAAGCACATGCGGTTGTCTAGGAAACTTGCTCTCCCAAAATGGTCAAGTTTCCCCTCCCTCCCGCTGCTCAAACGGAGGGTGTGAGCCAGACAAGCAGGGGGTTCTCGTCTGGGAGAGAGGGAGAGGAGGAGGAGGGAAAAGGTCCATCTGTGTTTTAAAACAAGTGTCTTGCCCAGAGATAATAGTGCTGCTCTGGGTTATAAATGATGCATTTTGTTCTCTTGGACCTGATAATGGAGGTTTAGGGGAAGGGGAGGAAAGTTCATCGCTCTCTTATCAAGGCGCACTGGCATTTCTCCTTCAGCTGTAACATTTCATATCACATCTCTGCTCCTTTAGAGATGTAGCACCTTTTGTGGAGAGATACTGTACGTTCCATTTCACCCTCTATATGCTCCATGTGGTATATTCATTTGTATCCCATTTGGCACTTCTATAACCTGTTCCGTCAATAGCGATGGTTGTGATAGCTGCGTCTCTGAACTGACAGACATGGGGTTATTATTGAACGTTGTCACAGCAGTCTCTTACTCTACTGTACACCTCTCTACATAGATTGACATGGTTTCAATTGTTACCATTTTATGATATCCAGTGAATATCCAGTGAATTGTTGTTTTTAAGCAAAAAATATTACATTGGATTGTATTTTGTTTCCAATTGTTACATTCAAGGGATAGTAGGAAAGTGGTTTTATTAGTTGAAAAAATATTTAACCATGGAAATAGGATTTATTTATGTATAAATACATATAACTAGAATGTGTATAGGCGACCAAGGTAAGTCTTAGTTTTCAGTTGGTCACTGAACTAATATTCATGTTTTAAATGGCTACAGTCAAACTACTGTTAATCTGCAGCCACCTAACACTGTCATTTGTCATTTATGACCCTCACTGTAGAGAAATTATATTAAGTTAAATCCAAATTGGATGAAGTTCCACACCAGGAGATGTGGAGTACATTATTATATGGAAGAAAATTTGAATACAAAGTCTATCCATCATCAACCACTAGGAATCCACCATAGTGTTCAAACATTTATACATTGAGATTTTGTGGTAACATTTCTGTGGTAACATTTCTGTGGTAACATTCTGAGTCCCTTGAATGCCACATTGCCACATAGAAAGTGATCTTATGGTTGAGTGATTGTTTACTACTGAACCTACTGCACCCACCATTCAGAACATACTTCACTGGCTCACATGGATTGAACTACGGTGTTACTGTATGTGGACTGTACCTATATAGATACCACTTGAATGGAGGTGAGGGCAAATGTTCTTCATTTTAAACAACAGGTCATGTTATTGGAGATCTAATAGTGGATTTAAAAAAGAGGTGATGGGTTCAGCTTTGTGGTGTCTGTCTCTCGCTCTCCCTCTCTCCCACCCCTCCACCATCTATTCTTTAAATCACACCAAGATGGCACCCTGCCACTGAGACACTGCTCATTAGCATTCTGAGCTATGCCAGTGAAGAGAGACGCAGAGAGAGACGATGAGGTTCCCTATTCCTCTTTCTCTCTGTCCCTCTGTCCGCATAACAGCAAAACAAACAGATGCCAGTGTGGAGCATCTTGGGTGCTATCTGAGGAGGATCTCTCCACACACAAAGGAACATTCATTGGGCTGCCAAGTATCAGTGGAGACCAGAGAGAGCAGGAACAGACCCCAGAGTCTAGCGACAGATGATGATCTTATCGAAGGGGGGGGGGGGGACTCTTTAGTCACATCATCAGTTGCCTCTTGCCCAAGAACCGTGGCATTTCACTATTGGGTGTTGAGCGACGTTGAGGGGGACAGAGTGGGGTAGGGTTTGTCAGAGCCCCCTGTACTGGAGCTCACTGAAGGCCACTCTTTCTTCAGGCCTTGTCTTTGATTTGTGAGAAAGGGTTCAATACTGTGAGTGTTTATTTTTTACTTTGTCATTAATGTTTATTAAGGTATGAGCAGAGTGAGAAGGTGAGAGTTTTGGCACTTGAGTTGTAGTCTTTTAAAATAGTCTCAGTACCTCAGAGAGGAAACGTTTGACAAAGAGTGTTCATTTTGGCTGGGCTAAAGATTTTCCAAAGGAGGCTTCTTCGCTCTGACCATCCAACATAACATAGATATCAGGGAGTATAGACTGTCCACAGACCCCATTTAGATAAAACCAGTTGTCTGTTATCATAATGCATATCTATATATTCTTTATCTATAGATAGTGGACTCCTAAATGCTGGTGGCAAATGGAGAGATAAAGTATGAAGGCTTATTATTTTTCAGCTGGTGTTTTTGTTGAGGTCGGAGGATTGTATCTGCAACAGATGTGACACACCAGCTGGAAGCCAAGGTCCTCAGGCAACATTTGGTACGGGACACAAACAACTGGCACACAGACACTGTATGAGGACCTCAAACCTCCAATTGAATTGTACCCCCCTCTCCCTTCTCTCTCACACACCTACTACTCCCATCCCCCCATCTTGTATCAACTAGAGAGAGGGGAGGGGGAGAGAGAGCGAGAGGGGGAAAGAGAGACAGAGAAAGAGAGAGAGACTACCCGCCCGCTGGGGATGGCTGTAGCTAGCGGTCGGTGTGTCAACAGGGCTAAACAGGAACTAGCATCCAAGTGGTTAAAGGGCCTCGCTCTTATCAGAGGACAGACAGAATGCATCAAGCGGTGGCTGCATGCGCTCCTTCTCCCTTGCATCGCACTGAGGGAGCCTGCTGCCTCTGATGGTGGCCAGCTGTGCTCCAATGTTTAATCATTTCTCTCTTAATGAGCTTAGCCACCTTCCACCACACCGTCAGTAACGCAGTGGGCAACAGACAGAGAGGAGGAGGAGAGAGATAATCATCCGAGTTAATTCTTCCACAAAATAAAGTTTAGTAGCCTGTCTGGACATACAGTAGGCAGTGGTGTCATTGGTATCATACAGAAAGGAACGTTTAGAGTATTGAGATGAGAATATTACTCTGTTTGATTCTAGTTTTGGCATATATTTGTACATTTGTCCAACATCAAGTAATTGTTCGGGCTGTAATGTTCTTGAAATGCAGGTGTATTTTATAGTGGAGGGTGTAGCTGATGGCATCAAAAGAGAATGAAGTATTTCTGAAGAGAACTCTTCCTGACTCCAGGGTGTGATGTGACCCAGGTGTGTGTGATCTTTAGGAAACAACAGCAACGTAGCCTATTGTTAGCGTAGCCACCCGTCACCCAATGTTGTTTATGCATGAGAAGGAGCACATTAGATGAAAGCATTTCCATACAAACAGACTGACACAATAGCGTGTCACTGATACAAGGCTGATATTTACAGTATAGACCTCGTCTGAATAGGTCATTATATCACAGGAGTGTTATTATAAAGTTCAGTGATCATTTCACTTCACTCAACATGCATGGAATACATGCCCAGAATACTGATTAGCTACAACATCAGTGCACATCTAGGTTAAAATAAATGTTGCAAACTAAATGTACGGTTCATACATGTGCGGTAACTACAATAAGAACGTATCACATTTGAGAAATACATGAATACCTTCTGGGTCTGTTTAGATTGTGCCGTACTGTATATTGCATTCACTTTACAGTAACAAAGGCGGGAAGATTATATGAAAATGTGCCTCAATAAAAGGGTGATAAGTTAGAGTGCTGAAGACAATCATAACACTTGGGTTCAGTCAGAGGGAGAGTAGACGTTCACAGGAAGATAAAGCAGATAGTGCTTGAGGGGGTTGAGGGTCTAAATCCTCCAACCAGGGCACTCAGAGGTTGTCAAGGCGACCGGGCGGAAATGTGCACTTGAGAGGCCTGCATGACTTTCCTCCCCCCCAGAAACCCAGCGGTGACCACGCTACGGCCCCAATTATCATAACTATTTTATTCATCACTGTCCCAAGAAAGTACACTGAATCTAAGAGATAAGATAGCGGGGGTGTTTTAGCTAGCTGCGCTAACAGTGCTATCCTGTTACACAGTTCATTAAGTGTAGCTGTGCACAGCACTAACAAGGGGCCTAGCTTCTTCCTGGATCAATCCGCTGCCTCTCTCGCTGCCTGCCAGTCACTGAGCCTGGCCCTGCGATGTCTCACAGAGATTATCTCTAGAGAAGACACCTTTCAGGCAAGGTTACCGGCCTGTTGTTTTGATTTGTTTTGATTTGAAACCCTCCAACTGATGATGATGATGGATTCACTCCTGATTATTTTGGCTTTATTAGCAGAGGGCTTAACCTGCACTGTTTACTGTTTTATGAACACGAGGGACTGTAGATCTATATGCATGGGGAAAGAAATAGTAATCTGTCAATGTGCCCTTGAGCAAGGCACTTAACCTTCATTTGCTCCAGGGGTGCCGTCCTACTATGGCTGACCCTGTAAAACAACACATTTCGCTGCACCTATCTTGTGCATGTAACAATAAAAAATACAAAATTAATGGATAATGGTCAACAAATAAAGCCAAATACCAGGACACTTCACAAGATGGCTACAGTATCCCAGAAAAAGAAAGAGGAGCACTTTTGCAATGATCTTTGAGGTGTATTTAAGGAAAAATGATACTAATTACTGTGTTTTCTAGGGAACTGGAGGATTTGGCTGACTGTTTTGAGATTCTTGGTGTTTTATGATATGATGACTGTTTGGATGCTTGGTGTTTTATAGGAGAGCTGGATGCGTTCCACAAGGATGGAGAGCGTCGGATCCACAGCCGGCAGCAGCTCCCTGTGGGAACCACGTGGGGACCTTTCAACGGGAAGATCGAGATGAACATCGATGGCAGCGGCATGGTAGGTCATGCTTTTAATGTCTGTCTCTTTCTTTCACTTATTCTGTCAGAGTCACATTGTTACTGGGGCTGCTCTGGGAATATGAAAAAACAGAGAATACCACCAAATTATCTGTCACCCTTTTTCTCAAGACTTTGGTCCATAACCTAACCTTTACTTTGCTAAAAAAAAAAAAAAAGTTTGTGTTTTTAGTTCACCAGTCATCTGTCGTTCTTAGAGGCCTTGCCCGCCAGCCTACTAGCAAGTTCCTTCCACCAATACAATACAGTGAGAGTGAGTGGGTAGGGGTAAAGCCTAGTCAACTTGAAGGAGGAGGCAACCAATTCCCATGACAGTTAGACCCATAGAGTTGACTGTTCAGGGATCAAATTTCCCCCCACAAAAGGCTTTGATGTGCATTCATTTCAACCATTTAATCTGCATATTTTACGACTAAACACTTTAATTGGTAAAAAAGACATTTGAGTCCAGACCCTCGATTCAATGAACTAACGATCCATTATATTTGATGTTGCTATTCTCACCCCAGCTTTACACCAATCAGCTGGCCCCACTTGTCTTAAGACATCCCAGTGAAGTTCCTCTTTAACGGCTGGAAAATATGTTGACCTGGTGCTCTGGTGAAACGACGAGTTCTCCAGGGTTTTGATATTTCATTTTCATTTGGATTAATTAAGAAAATTCTTATTAAAAATTGTAACCAATCTCACATTCATCCTGTTAAGAAACATAAGGAAAAGTCCACAAGGATTTTAGACTCAGAGGCCCTGCCCGTTCTCACGGATTTCTTTAACGCTATAACTTTATTAAATCATTCTCTGAGCTGTTTCTGACTGTTTTCTAAGCTCCCCTCACGGTTCTAAAGTCATCAATGGCTTTAAATATTTCATCTAACCATGAAATATGGACTCTTTTCGGGTCCAGGCCTGTTATCCTCAAGCAAAGAGTGATTCTAAGGATGAGCACCTCAAGCCACTACTGTGCATGACATGCAAATATAGTTCTCTTCCATTTTTGCATGAATTTACATGAAAGGTGGGTAGCCAATGTGACAGTCTATTGCCCTCAGAGTGAACAAGTAGTGTCAAATGCATCCTCATATGGTTGAGATGCAGTTATCAGAGTATTTGTACTAAAGGTTTCCTACATTTGTATACTTCATAAAAAGGAAGTTAAGATATAGTTACGCTGCGTGCTGAACTAACTACATTTAAAACTGTTGACATTCTAAGAGACTGAGCTGTTGGACAATATTGTAATGTTCTAGATTGTTAGTTACAGCCCTCTGCCTTCGCCTGAATCCTGAATCCTCCTATCTTCAGGCGTCTAACTGAGCCAGGTGCTAGGCTTCACCTGTAATGGGTTGTGGAGGGGTTACAAAGAATATAACATCTTCTCTCAATTAAAGGTAGAGGAAGAGCTCTCTGGCATATTGCCTTTAAGGATCTCTCCTGTCTGTGTCTATTCTCATGGGTACATATGCTATGCTTCGCTGCTTGCCCTCCTCTCCTCTCTCTTCTCTTAGTCTCAGTCATCTCTCAAATGAGCTGCTGGCTGTTAGCAACTTCACACAATACCTCATTAAAGCCTAGCTGAACTCGAGTAACGTATTTTGGTTTTATTGAGCTGCCTGTTTTACTGTGATACGAACATACTTCATATTCGCCAAACCTATAGATAAACAAGAAAGCTGGCAATAAATTCTCTGCTATTTCCATCAGGGACTCATCTTACAGTGCACGGCTTGTATTACCAACCACCTGGTCATTAAGCAGTTTTGCTTGTATATATACAGTAGTACTGTAAAAACCCCATTGGCAACTTCCCCAGAAAGGTATTTTAGCTCTTGTTTTCTAGTGAGGGAGGAAAGGGACTTAGTTGTATTCTGCGTCTTAACAATATACTGCCATTTAAAGACAGAAACCAGCTCTAATGTCTCACCCAACCAGAGAAAGCCTTAGGAGGTTAAATAAAATAGGGACTAAGAGAAAAGAGCAATGTGAGGGAGAAAGAAAAGAGAAAGCTGGGTAGTTTTGATGCATGTCAGACCAGCCTCGTGTTCCTCTACAGGGTCAGGAAGGCAGTATAAAGCATTTGAAGGCAGAAATAAACCCTGATTGTTTCATGGGTCTCTACTTCATTCACCCAAGAGGGGCTCTCAGTCATTCTCATGAAGTATGACCTCTAGGGACTATTAAATCTCTTCTCTCTGTGTTAGATTGTGAAACCACAGAGGTGAATGAATTACCCAATGGCACTCTAAGGCATTAACGTCACCTGTCTTTCTCTCTCACACTTTGAAATCCAAGCTGGAAACACGTGACCTTCTTGTGTGATATTGATATGCCCTCGATGGAATCGAAAAGGGTCTTTCAGACACGTCACTCGCAGACTTCTGTATCTAGATCAAGGCGTCTTCCATGATTGTAGCATACATTCAAACTTAGCTAATACTGTAAGTCATGCGGTCTCACCACTTGAAAAAGTCCCACGATGCAGAGATTCATTGTGATTATTCCATAAAGCTTGCACTTGTGGTGCTGTCCATCATAGTAGTAGCAGAGATTGTCAAGGCTTGCCAGTTGTCATGTGAGTCTGATGATTACACCAATGAGGAGCGTAGTGTTCAGGAGTCAGAGGGGACGAGTGGTAACTGCATGCAAACTGTGTTAGCTAGCTGAGCTAAAGCCTAGGATTCAAGATGGAGGAGCTAATGCGATTCTTCAGGTCTCAGGCAAGGTTTCTCATCACCAGTGGTGTAGTGTAGGATAAACACAGTTTATGCACCTTTTTTTATTTTGAGCAAGTGTTTACCCATTTATTGCGAGAAAATTATTTGGTTACTGGTGTTACTTTATTCACCAGTAACGGCGGTCAGCGTTTACTTTTTGGGGGGGGCTGAACAAAGCTAGATCAGCTTTAATATTGAGGATCGATTTATGGTTCTATGAATTGAATTGTTTGCATCATTTCTAATCCCCACGTTTTTTTGTTTTACACTACCACCTCCCCTGATTGGAGTAAACTAACGGACTACTAGGGCCGGGACGATATCAGTATCGCAATATTTTTTCCATGGCAAAAATGTAAACACAAAGCAGACCTAACTCCTGCTGTGTAAAATGTTGTGTGTTATAGCTGAAAAGAAATCAATGTGACTCTGGATGACAGCATAATGGGGTGGCAGGTAGCCTAGTGGTTAGAGCGTTGGACTGGTAACAGAAAGGTTGCTAGATCAAATCCCTGAGCTGACAAGGTAAAAATCTGTTGTTCTGCCCCTGAACAAGGCAGTTAACCCACTGTTCCTAGGCCATCATTGAAAATAAGAATTTGTTCTTAACTGACTTGCCTAGTAAAATTAAAAAAATAATGGTGTCTGTTTCTAACATTAGGGCTGTTTTGTTTTCTTACCACGATACTTACGAGTATAGCGATACTGGTATCATCCCGGCCCTACAACTTACAGCTATTTTCACTCATATGTACAGTACATGTAGTCAAATAATTATGCATATATTCCAAATTTCCCATTGGCTGATCAGGGTTTTTCAGATCCCCTAACAATACAGTTTGCAGTTCTAGCTGAACCCTGATATAAAAGAGAGCTACCTACCTTTTTTTTTACCACTACATCATGTCAGCTTGGGTTATCCAACCACATCCATTCCATAGTCTGGTGAGAGGTGGTGAGTCTGTAGTGCTGGTCCCCAGAGCCAGACAGAGGCAGCAGCCAGAGGGACCGGGCGGTCCCATCTACTGTGGCTCTCGGTAAGTCTACTGTGGGTCTCTATGGGTGTACTGTGGGTCTGCTGTGGCTCTCAGTGGGTCTACTGTGGGTCTGATGTGGGTCTCTATGGGTCTACTTTGGGTCTCTATGGGTCTACTGTGGGTCTGATGTGGGTCTCTGTGGGTCTACTGTGGGTCTACTGTGATCTCTATGGGTCCACTGTGGCTCTCTATGGGTCTACTGTGGGTCTGATGTGGGTCTCAGAGGGTCTTCTGTGGGTCTCTGTGGGTCTCTATAGGTGTACTGTGGGTATGTTGTGACTCTCTATGGGTCTACTGTGGGTCTCTATGAGTCTACTGTGGCTCTGTTGTGGGTCTCTATGGGTCTACTGTGGCTCTCTATGGGTCTACTGTGAGTCGCTATGGGTCTACTGTGGGTCTACTGTGGGTCTACTGTGGGTCTCTATGGGTCTACTGTGACTCTCTATGGGTCTACTGTGGGTCTGTATGGGTATATTGTGGGTCTCTGTGGGTCTAATGTGGCTCTACTGTGGATCTCTATGGGTCTACTGTGTCTCTCTGTGGGTCTACTGTTACCTTTATGGGTCTACTGTGGGTCTACTGTGGGTCTACTGTGATCTTTATGGGTCTACTGTGGGTCTGCTGTGGCTCTCTATGGGTCTACTGTGGGTCTACTGTGGCTCTCTATGGGTCTACTGTGGGTCTGATGTGGGTCTCAGAGGGTCTGTTGTTGGTCTCTGTGGGTCTCTATATGTGTACTGTGGGTCTGTTGTGACTCTCTATGTGTCTACTGTGGCTCTGCTGTGGGTCTCTATGGGTCTACTGTGGCTCTCTATGGGTCTACTGTGGGTCTACTGTGGTTCTCTATGGGTCTACTGTGGCTCTCTATGGGTCTACTGTGGCTCTCTATGGGTCTACTGTGGGTCTACTGTGGCTCTTTATGGGTCTACTCTGGGTCTCTATGGGTCTATTGTGGGTCTCTGTGGGTCTACTGTGGCTCTCTATGGGTCTACTGTGGGTCTCTATGGGTCTACTGTGGGTCTACTGTGGCTCTCTATGGGTCTTCTGTGGGTCTACTGTGGGTCTACTGTGATCTCTATGGGTCTTCTGTGGGTCTACTGTGGGTCTACTGTGGCTCTCTATGGGTCTACTGTGGGTCTGATGTGGGTCTCAGAGGGTCTTCTATGGGTCTCTGTGGGTCTCTATAGGTGTACTGTGCGTCTGTTGTGACTCTCTATGGGTCTACTGTGGCTCTGTTGTTGGTCTCTGTGGGTCTACTGTGGCTCTATGGGTCTACTGTGGGTCTACTGTGGGTCTTCTGTAGTTTTTTATGGGTCTACTGTGGCTCTATATGGGTCTACTGTGGGTCTACTGTGGGTCTACTGTGATCTCTATGGGTCTACTGTGGGTCTACTGTGGCTCTCTATGGGTCTACTGTGGGTCTGATGTGGGTCTCAGATGGTCTTCTGTGGGTCTCTATAGGTGTACTGTGGGTCTGTTGTGACTCTCTATTGGTCTACTGTGGGTCTACTGTGGCTCTCTATGGGTCTACAGTGGTTCTCTATCGGTCTCAGTGTGTCTGCTGTGGGTCTCTGTGGCTCTCTATGGGTCTACTGCGGGTCTGCTGTGGCTATCTGTGGGTCTACTGTGATCTTTATGGGTCAACTGTGGGTCTGCTGTGGCTCTCTGTGGGTCTACTGTGGGTCTACTGTGGGTCTGATGTGGGTCTCAGAGGGTTTTCTGTGGGTATCTATAGGTGTACTGTGGGTCTGTTGTGACTCTCTATGGGTCTACTGTGGGTCTCTATGGGTCTACTGTGGCTCTGTTGTTGGTCTCTGTGGGTCTACTGTGGCTCTACAGGTCTACTGTGGGTCTACTGTGGGTCTACTGTAGTTCTCTATGGGTCTACTGTGGCTCTATATGGGTCTACTGTGGGTCTACTGTGGCTCTCTGTGGGTCTACTGTGGTTTTCTATCGGTCTTAGTGTGTCTGCTGTGGGTCTCTATGGGTCTACTGTTGGTCTCTATGGGTCTACTGTGGCTCTGTGGTGGGTCTCTATGGACCTACTGGGGCTCTCTATGTGTCTAATGTGGGTCTCCATGGGTATACTGTGGATCTCAGTGGGTCTACTGTGGCTCTGCTGTGGGTCTCTATGGGTCTACTGTGGCTCTCTTTGGGTCTACTGTGGGTCTGCAGTGGCTCTCTATGGGTCTACTGTGCCTCTCTATGGGTCTACTGTGGGTCTGATGTGGGTCTCAGAGGGTCTTCTGTGGGTCTCTGTGGGTCTCTATAGGTGTACTGTAGGTCTGTTGTTACTCTCTATGGGTCTACTGTGGGTCTCTATGGGTCTACTGTGGCTTTGTTGTTGGTCTCTGTGGGTCTACTGTGGCTCTATGGGTCTACTGTGGGTCTACTGTGGGTCTACTGTAGTTCTCTATGGGTCTACTTTGGCTCTATATGGGTCTACTGTGGGTCTACTGTGATCTCTATGGGTCCACTGTGGCTCTCTATGGGTCTACTGTGGGTCTGATGTGGGTCTCAGAGGGTCTTCTGTGGGTCTCTGTGGGTCTCTATAGGTGTACTGTGGGTCTGGTGTTACTCTCTATGGGTCTACTGTGGGTCTCTATGGGTCTACTGTGGCTCTGTTGTTGGTCTCTGTGGGTCTACTGTGGCTCTATGGGTCTATTGTGGGTCTACTGTGGGTCTACTGTGGGTCTACTGTAGTTCTCTATGGGTCTACTGTGGCTCTATATGGGTCTACTGTGGGTCTACTGTGGCTCTCTGTGGGTCTACTGTGGGTCTACTGTGATCTCTATGGGTCTACTGTGGCTCTCTATGGGTCTTCTGTGGGTCTACTGTGGCTCTCTGTGGGTCTACTGTGGGTCTACTGTGATCTCTATGGGTCTACTGTGGCTCTCTATGGGTCTTCTGTGGGTCTACTGTGGCTCTCTATGGGTCTACAGTGGTTCTCTATCGGTCTCAGTGTGTCTGCTGTGGGTCTCTTTGGCTCTCTATGGGGCTACGGTGGGTCTCTATGGGTCTACTGTGGCTCTGCGGTGTGTCTTTATGGGTCTATTGTTGGTCTCTATGGGTCTACCGTGGCTCTGCGGTGGGTCTCTATGGGTCTACTGTGGGTCTGTTGTTGGTCTCTATGGGTCTACTGTGGCTCTCTATGGGTCTGCTGTGGCTCTCTATGGGTCTACTGTGGGTCTACTGTGGCTCTCTATGGGTCTACTGTGGGTCTCTATGGGTCTATTGTGGGTCTCTGTGGGTCTACTGTGGCTCTCTATGGGTCTACTGTGGGTCTACTGTGATCTTTATGGGTCTACTGTCGGTCTGCTGTGGCTCTCTATGGGTCTACTGTGGGTATACTGTGGCTCTCTATGGGTCTACTGTGGGTCTCTATGGGTCTAATGTGGGTCTCTATGGGACAACTGTGGCTCTCTATGGGTCTACTGTGGGTCTACTGTGGTTCTCAATGGGTCTACTGTGGGTCTACTGTGATCTCTATGGGTCTCTATGGGTCTACTGTGGCTCTGTGGTGGGTTTCTATGGGTCTACTGTGGCTCTCTATGGGTCTACTGTGGGTTGCTATGGGTCTATGGGTCTGCTGTGGCTCTCTATGGGTCTACTGTGGCTCTCTATGGGTCTACTGTGGCACTCTATGGGTCTACTGTGGGTCTCTATGGGTCTACTGTGGGTTTACTGTGGCTCTCTATGGGTCTACTGTGGCTCTCTATGGGTCTACTGTGGCACTCTATGGGTCTACTGTGGGTCTCTATGGGTCTACTGTGGGTTTACTGTGGCTCTCTATGGGTCTACTGTGGCTCTCTATGCGTCTACTGTGGGTCTACTGTGTCTTTCTATGGGTCTACTGTGGCTCTCTATTGGTCTCCTACGGGTCTACTGTGGGTCTCTATGGCTAGGGAGTGATGGATGATGCTGTGGGAGAACAGTGGTGCATTACAGTTGTCCAGCAGGACTAGCAGACAAGAGGAAAGAGAGAGAGAAAAACCTGTGTGGAAGAGCCTGACAGGAAATCTGGACATCTGTAGGACAGAGATAGGGTCACATCTCCAGCCTTTATCAAAGAGGAAAGCAGATTTCACATCTGATGGAAGGCTGTGGCAGCAGCCCCAGGCCGCAGGGGTGCTGAGTTTGTTGTGAGGTAATGTAGCTATCCACACACAGCCTGCTGCTGCTACAGGGACCTGTTAACAGACACATACTGTCACGTTCCTGACCTGTTTTTCCTTTTCTTGTATTTATTTAGTCAGGGCGTGAGTTGGGGTGGGTTGTCGATGTGTTGTTTTCTATGTTGGGATGTTTGTGTTCGGCCGGGTATGATTCTCAATCAGAGACAGCTGTCAATCATTGTCCCTGATTGAGAATCATACTTAGGCAGCCTGGGATTCACGTGTGTTTTGTGGGTGTTTGTATCTCGTGTCTGTGTTAGTACCACACGGGACTGTTTGCGGTTTTGTCACGTTTGTTGTTTTGTACATTAAGTGTTCAGTCTACGTGAATTAAAAGATGACCACTTTCCACTCTGCGTGTTGGTCCGATCCATGCTCCTCCTCGTCTGAGGAGGAGAACGACTTCGACAGCCGTAACAGAAACACCCACCACCACAGGACCAAGCGGAGTGGAGAAGGGCGGCAACAACAACAGCAGTGGAAGAAAACACAGGACTCGTGGACTTGGGAGGAGATCCTGGACGGCAAAGGACCCTGGGCTCAGCCAGGGGAATATCGCCGTCCCAAGGCGGAGCTGGAGGCAGCGAAGGCAGAGAGGCGCTGGTATGAGGAGGCAGCGCGGCGACGCGGTTGGGAGCCCGAGAGTCAGACCCAAAAATTTCTTGGGGGGGGGGGGGCACACGAGGAGTGTGGCAAAGCCGGGTAGGATACCTGAGCCAACTCCCCGTGCTTACCGTGGAGTGAGAGGGCGTCGTACTGGTCAGACACCGTGTTATGCGGTAAAGCGCACGGTGTCCCCAGTACGCGTGCTTAGTCCAGTGCGGGCTATTCCACCTCGCCGCACTGGTAGGGCTAGGTTGGGCATCGAGCCGGGTGCCATGAAGCCGGCCCAACATATCTGGCCTCCAGTACGTCTCCTCGGGCCGGCATACATGGCACCAGCCTTACAGATGGTGTCCCCGGTTCGCCAGCATAGCCCAGTGCGGGCTATTCCACCTCGCCGCACTGGCAGGGCTACGGGGACCATTCAACCTGGTAGGGTTGGGGAGGCTCGGTGCTCAAGAGCGCGTGTCCTCCTTCACGGTCCGGTATACCCGGTGCCACCTCCACGTACCAGTCCACCGGTGGCAGCCCCCCGCACCAGGCTGTCTCTCCGGGTTCTCTCTCCAGCTGCTCCCACCTTCCCAGCGCTGTCTGAACTGCCTGCCTTCCCAGCGCTGTCTGAACTGCCTGCCTTCCCAGCGCTGTCTGAACTGTCTGCCTGCCCAGCGCTGTCCGTCTGTACTGAGCCTTCAGAGCCGTCCAGCCAGGACCAGCCAGAGCCGTCCGGCCAGGACCAGCCAGAGCCGTCCGGCCAGGACCAGCCAGAGCAGTCCGGCCAGGACCAGCCAGAGCAGTCCGGCCAGGACCAGCCAGAGCCGTCCGGCCAGGACCAGCCAGAGCCGTCCGGCCAGGACCAGCCAGAGCCGTCCGGCCAGGACCAGCCAGAGCCGTCCAGCCAGGACCAGCCAGAGCCGTCCAGCCAGGACCTGCCAGAGCCGTCCAGCCAGGAGCTGCCAGAGCCGTCCAGCCAGGAGCTGCCAGAGCCGTCCAGCCAGGAGCTGCCAGAGCCGTCCAGCCAGGAGCTGCCAGAGCCGTCCAGTCAGGAGCTGCCAGCCAGCCAGGATCCGCCAGAGCCAGCCAGCCAGGATCCGCCAGAGCCAGCCAGCCAGGATCCGCCAGAGCCAGCCAGCCAGGATCCGCCAGAGCCAGCCAGCCAGGATCCGCCCCTCAGTCTGGTGCTGCCCCTCAGTCCGGTGCTGCCCCTCAGTCCGGTGCTGCCCTTTGGTAGAGTGGGATTGACATGGAGGGTGGTCATTGGGAGGAGGCCAAGGAAGCGGGGTTTGACTATGGTGGGGTGGGGACCACGACCAGCGCCAGAGCCGCCACCGTGGACAGACGCCCACCCAGACCCTCCCCTAGACTTTATGCTGGTGCGCCCGGAGTTCGCACCTTAAGGGGGGGGGGGTTATGTCACGTTCCTGACCTGTTTTTCCTTTTCTTGTATTTATTTAGTTGGTCAGGGCGTGAGTTGGGGTGGGTTGTCGATGTGTTGTTTTCTATGTTGGGATGTTTGTGTTCGGCCGGGTATGATTCTCAATCAGAGACAGCTGTCAATCGTTGTCCCTGATTGAGAATCATACTTAGGCAGCCTGGGATTCACGTGTGTTTTGTGGGTGTTTGTATCGCGTGTCTGTGTTAGTACCACACGGTGTCACGTTTGTTGTTTTGTACATTAAGTGTTTAGTCTACGTGAATTAAAAGATGACCACTTTCCACTCTGCGTGTTGGTCTGATCCTTCTCGCCTCTCCTCCTCGTCCGAGGAGGAGGATTACGACGACCGTAACACATACACCTATGATTAGACACGCCAACCAAAGTTGTACTTCATGCTTTATCGGTGTTAGATGATCACACTAGGTCTAAATGTCCGTCCCTTTTTCCTAATTTATATTGTCTTCAAAGAAAGAAAAATAAGTGATAAGTCAATCACGGAATACGTTGAACTGATTTCAGGTTCTCAGTGCGTTGTATCAACCATAGAAATAGAATGTTCTTTCAATAAAGTCATTTATCCCAGAAGAACTCAGGGACTGAAGTCCAAACAAAGTAATGGCCTAGGGTTGGAGTATTGTATAGTGTGTGAAGGGAGAGAAGAGAGAGAGAGGGAGAGGTCACATAGAGAGAGAGGGAGAGGCAGAGGGCCCAGAGAGATAGAGGGAGAGAGGCGAGGGAGAGGGCCCAGAGAGAGAGAGGGAGAGGGCCCAGAGAGAGAGAGGGAGAGAGACCAGAGAGAGAGAGAGAGAGAAACCATTGAGCGAGAGCCCAGACAGAAATAGAAAGTGAGCTGCCCAAAGCTGCAACCCCAGCTTGTCAGTACCCTGTTTGGTTGTGTTCTGTTCTGCCCAGGGTTGGGCAGGGTTCTCCTCTCTGACTGATGGAGCTGCCAGCGCTCAGCCTCATCCTTCACTTCTCTCACTTCTTCCCCTGATCAATCAGACTATTAAACTCCAATTACACCAGCCAGCCCCGCCACACAACCAGGTGAGCGACAAGCACATTCAGCCAGCCCAGCCCAGACACGCACGGCCCAACCAGCCAACACTCCCAAATTAACCCAAATGAATAGCGACACTGAGACAGAAATGTCTGCAATCGAGGGCTAAATGACATGTCTGTGTCGAAGCTATTGAGTAGCAGGTGTCTTAAAAGTAGTAATTACACAAAGCGGGATGTGAAAAAAGGCCCACGGCTGGGCCAGAGTAGGCCCCAGTGTGGTGGTTAGCTGGGGTCTGTCTCTAGGTGTTGATAATTGATTCAGGCTAATAATAAGCTGCAGATTTGGAGACCTGTCTGTTCTAGATGCGTGTTGCTGAGGCTGGAGCCTCCTGCTCTATGCTCATAATGCTCATTATAAAGGTCTATTGTAAGGCCTGGTTTCAGTGACTGCTGATCTTTTTACTTTAGCCCTCCGTTGGTAGTGATACAAAGATATTTAGGACAGTGTACGTATTGAGGGCAACCCCTAAAACAGACAGAAAACCTGGTATGTTTCTACAACAGGAGGCAGGTGAATTTATATAATTATTGGTCACATCCTGGGAACACTACATGTGTTATTGTTGTTCCTTATATATCAGAAGGAAAGATACAATGTTTTTGTATATTGTAGGCTATATTGTCTGTAATATTTGCTCCGGTGTGATGTGTTTCTGAGTGGAGAGACAGGAAGCCACATCAGGGAAGCAGCTGGCAGTGGAAATGTTGTCACATGTGAAGCAAAGTGCAGAGACAAATCCTGTGTCATGTTCTTATCAATAATGTGTGTGTTCACATTAAGATATTAAGACATTGTTTTAGTTTCAATCTACATTTCTATCATGAATTTTGTCAGAAATATGTGTATTATATACTGCAACCAAGTGATTGAGGCTAGCTGCTACAGTATTCTTTATCGTCTGTAGTATTGTGTGTGTTTTCTGAGAAGAGTAGACTTTTGGTTGTGAACAGAGAGTCTTACCTAGAGAGTGGAGACAAAAAGGAAAATGACAAGATACTGTCCTAATTTGCAGCTGGGAGAGAGGTGGTGTCTGTCAGACCCAGGAGGGGTTTTATAGTGTCATTTAGAACAAGGTGAGAAATGAGGTCCTGCCGTCCATGCTCCAAAAAAGGCACCAGAAATTATTCAAGCCATCACTCAGACATTTATCTCCTCCCGGTTCCCACCCTCTCCCGTCAATATGTTTATTGTTAGCTACCCCCTAAACTTGAACAAGTGGTGGCGCGGATTTTTCTGCTCCGAAATTATATTTTTCTTCTTGTCATTGCTTCATTAATCAAGAGAAGGCATTCTGAAAAATGTTTTGTTTTGGAGGCTGCAATCTATTTTTTGTGTGTGTGTGTGTTGTTGTTAATCTGCGCCCGTGGCAGGTTTCCCCTTCGAAACGCAGCGCTAAGCAGCGGTATCGCAGGCCTATTGTTGTAGCCTCTGTCATAGCAAGGAGAGCCTGATGCAGGCCTGGGCTTGCCTGATAAGGAAAGAGGATTCAACATGGCTGGAAAGGAGAATCAGTGGGACTTGAGAGTGGAGTACGGATGGGGCAGACGCGCACACTGACGTCCGCGCGCATGCGGGTGTGCGCCCACACACATGTACTCGCGTGCACACAAACGCATACACACACTCACACGTAAGCATGCACACACATGCAAGCACACAAATCATCATCATCATCACACTGGCACATGCCCAGGCAATTATTTACAGTACAACATCCAATTACATATGCAAGAAGACACCCCATGAGATAGTAGTTGCAGTACACCACCTCTCTGCTACTGCTTACTGGCAACACACTGGCTGCCACAGCACCAAACAGCACACTAAGAAGTAACCAAAAAACAACAATGTATTTGATTTCTTGTATTTTGTATATAAAGTCGACCTATCCTTTCTGTCTGAAAGTAATACCCTCTTGGATGTGGTTGGTAAAACCAGACAATTATCTGCACTAACCGGATTTGAATTTCTATGTTGGACACACAAATAATTTTGGCACAAAGAATGTGGCTCCATCTAATGAAATAATGGCCCCAAATTTTAGGCTGGGAACCAATTTGTGATTGCATGCATCAATTATTTCTTGGGCTTAAACCAATATTAAGACTGGGGTCTCTTCAGATGGGTAAAATGGTAATTATCTGGCGGTCTCTCTGACATTCACTGCGCCTCACATTTCTATCAACACTATTATTGACCAGCACACACATTAAAGAGTTCACGTTATACTGCATTCTTTTGATAAAGAAAACACATATTCCTCTGAATTCATCCCTCTCTCAGTCTAAACCATCAGCTCGATGACAAAGATCTGACAACAACGCTTGGTTGGCATACTTGTGAGTCGAATGGAGACTAGGGTTATGACCTGTGTCAGAGAGGTGTGTCCAGGCCCCGGGGCCATTGTTTGGTGTCTTTCTAAGCTCCTTTCTATGGCTCCTCTCTCTGTGCTCTGCTGGGATCCATCCTGTGGCCATGCCGCCATGCCGTGGTGTATTAGCTGTGAAGGGCTCAGTGCTGCTCAGTGCTACTGGGGTTGGGGCTGTTGGGGCTGAGCTCCACTGTTTGAGATAATGCATGGTTGACTTGATCTACAAGTGAACCTGACATTCTCCTGTCCTTACATCACCACAAACAGATATGGCTGGTCCCCAGATAAGGAAGGCAGAATTCACTGACTTGCTTTGTGCCTTGCAGCCCTGCTGTGATGGCTACATAGTTTACTCAATCTCACTATAAATACAGGGAATGGATCTGTACACTAAATGTTACAGTGAGAACGGACGCTTTTTATGTTGAGTTGGGGCTTCAAATAGATATGTCAATTGAGAGAGAGAGAGAGAGAGAGAGAGAGAACATACACTGAGTGTACAAAACATTAGGAACAGCTCTTTCCATGGCATAAACTGACCAGGTGAATCCAGGTGAAAGCTATGATCCCTTATTGATGTCACTTGTTAAATCCACTTCAATCAGTGTAGATGAAGGGGAGGAGACAGGTTAAAGAAGGATTTTTAGCCTTGAGACAATTGAGACATGGATTGTGTGTGTTCAATTCAGAATGTGAATGGACAAGACAGAAGATTTAAGTGCCTTTGAACGGGGTATGGTAGTAGGTGCCAGGTTCACCGGTTTGAGTGTGTCAAGAACTGCAATGCTGCTGGGTTTTTCATGCTCAACAGTTTCCCGTGTGTATCAAGAATGATCCACCACCCAAATGACATCCAGCCACCTTGACACAACTGTTTCAAGCACTGGAGTCAACATGGGCCAACATCCCTGTGGAACGCTTTCGACACCTTGTAGTGTCCATGCCCCGACGAATTGAGGCTGTTCTGAGGGCAATAGGGAGTGCAACTCAATATTAGGACGGTGTTCTTAATGTTTTGTGCAGTCTGTGTATAACATGCAGTACAGACGTGTAGAATGCTTATGGTCCTCAATAAACATAAACATAACAATAAACATAATCCTCAATAAACATAATTCGACACCCTTTATAAACATGAACATTCAGGACCATTTGATTCATTCGGCAAGATATATTGCATACTGTAAAAGAAGGAAATGTTTGAAATATTAACTTGATCTAAATCGTTTGAAGCGAGGTACACTGTGTCTACAACACATCATAACCCAACAAGTACCCAATCTAGCGGAAACATTCATTAACATTCCTAAACCTTTGAGAAAAGTCATAGTGTGCAACTTAGAAAAGTCAATGTGAGCTTCTATGTCAAACGAAAGAGTATATATCCATTAACATACACAACAGACCTCCATTGCAGTTGGGGGAAAACAGAAAAGTGAAAAGAAGTTGAGTGGTGCCAGCTGCTTTGCCATCTGTCTCTGTCATGGCAGTACTTGTGATATGTTGAAACAACTTCCCTGAGAAGTGCTGCAGATAATCCCTGATTGTTTCCATTTGCAAACTCCTGATAGTGTTCTACATTACAGTGGGGACTAAAGTTATTTATGGTGCTGGTTAAAGTTTTAGAGGACTGACCATTCCCTTCAGCAGTCAACACACACACACACACACGCACGCACGCACGCACGCACGCACGCACGCACGCACGCACGCACGCACGCACGCACGCACGCACGCACACACACACACACACACACACACACACACACACACACACACACACACACACACACACACACACATACTCTGTCTCGTCTATAATCACCTAAAACATATGTTACAGTACTTCATCATCCTTATCATAATGTTATCAGTATTGTGAAGAACTTTCAGTCCTAGACAACTATGTTGCTCATCCCACTAGAATGCATCATTACGTGCAGGCCCCATGGTCTGCTGGTCTACAGTAGGTACATGTATGCAACCCTGGAGACCGGGGTTCAATCCCCGTCTTCCCACTTTGTCTCCTCTTAATCTGTCTTCCCCGCCGTTTCTAATCTGTCTGAATAAAGCAAAAATGCGTAAGTAATTTATCTTTAAGAAAGCATCATAACATGTAGGCTGATTGATGTTTTCAGGACCCTTTGATGCCATGCCATTGATGACATCCATTATTTATAGCATGCTGCCACCACATCACATCTCCCCACACGTAAACCAGGCCACTCTAAGACCCACTCTGAAATTGCACCTTATTCCCTATATAGTGCACTACATGGGCCCTGGTGAAAAGTAGTGCACTATATACGGAATGCATAGGGTGCCATTTAGGACTTAGACTAAGTCTCTACGTGGGGTTAGGCTGGGCTGCTGTGTTCTCTTTCCTCTTGGTTGCACTGGTGGAGGGGTCGAGGAACACAGTGGAGGCTTTGCTTGCTTCACCTCCTCCAGCGAGGGCGAGTCCCTGCTGCCGGCCTCTGATAAGTCCGCCCTGTCCCGGCCTCCAGCCCCAATCCAGCCCCCCAGTACTCCAGCCCCCCAGCCTTGCTAGCCTGGCTTGGGGCCCACCAAAGCCCAAAGACAAAACCCTGTCAAATGACTCCAGATGGATGAACAGCAGAAAATGAAAGTATTCCGTGAAGAATGCTGATTTGGTCGGTGGTCACATGGGTCTTCTATCAGCGGAGGCTTTGAGATAAAGAACCCAGATAAGACCAGAGGAGAGGAGGCCTGGACAGTGTCGGCTTCACAGGCCTGGTGGTCCAGCACATAGCAGTGTGTGTGGGTGTTTGTATGTATGTGTGTGTGCGAATGTGTGTTTGTGTGTGTGTGTTTATGAGGCTGTCAAAACAGGAATATTACACCACAGGGTCGTCAGGAAACTAATTGGGTAACAAAGACCATTTCCCGTCCTGGAACCCCATCTTTTAACAGTCCGTGTGCTGAGACTGTGATAAGGGAGTTCACGTCTAATACATTTAGTGGGGGCAAGTTCACCAACTTTATCTTATTTACTTACCTCAGTGTAAATATGGCCGGTCTTTAAAGGGGATTTATTAAGACCCCCATTTCTCTAAAGTGCACGCGAGAATCAAACTGTTTCTGTGTCATAGGTATACAATCAAATAAGTATGCAAATATCAGTAGGTAAAGCTTTTTCTGCAGTTCAGGGATGGCCAAGAGGGTTGCGCAAAATAGCTTCCTTAAATATAATGCCACGTAGATGCTTTTTTTATTGCATCGTGATTTCTGACTTCACAGAGAAGAAATAAGAGTTCAAAGGAACGTATTAAAATCCAAGGCTGTACCTTAAAGGGGCATTGAGGTTTATCAGGGTTTTATTCAAGCATCATCTTGCCTTGAATGTGATTGTTTGTCTTCACTGACTTATGACTGCTCCTAGGTCTGTGTTTATGTGTGGAGGGATAGCTTGTGACCTTAATGGCTGATAGACTTTGTCTCTTCATGTCTTCTTTGAAGAAAGGCCCCTCCGTATGTTTATTCCTGTGTGTTTAAAGTGGAGCTGTCCGGAGTATGAGCCACCTGGCTGGTTCAGTGACCCTGGGGGAACAGTAATGTACCATACAGGTGAACACATCGCTGGCTGTCGCTTCTCTATTATGTGCTCACATAGTTTCTCATGGCTCCAGGAGCCGAGCCTTAAGTTACATGTAAAGATCAAACAAGTCCACAATTGAATTCAAATAGCGAGAACTGAGGCGTTCAATGTTATTTCTCTGACCGAAGCCAAACAGTAGGAAGACGTGCATGTACAGGATGTGTACCTCCTAGTCATTATTAAGTAGTGAAGCATGCATTACAAATTCTACTTTCTCTTTCTTTCTTCCCTACTTCAAAAAATGATACATAGGCTACACATTATATTCTGTATCTGCAACTTGCAGTTCATGGATTAACATGAATTTGAATGAAATGTCCACTTCAGCCAAACAACTGGTTGGCGAACAGGGACAATAGACCAGAACATGTCAAAGGCCCGTAGTTTGTCTGTTGCATTAAGGAGGAGATGATTATAATATATGGCATTGCTGATGTGGTTTAGTTATTTTTATACTTTTTAAATTGTCATTTAAACATATTGTTTATCAAACCTCGCATATCTACTTCCTCACATAACTCCTCCCATTCAGAGAGAGAGAGAGAGAGAGAGAGAGAGAGAGAGAGAGAGAGAGAGAGAGAGAGAGAGAGAGAGAGAGAGAGAGAGAGAGAGAGAGAGGACTTGTCTGGAGGGCAGGTAGATCTTACACTACACTGGATGAGTTTGGAGTTGGAGCAGCTCTTACTGCCTGGAGGTTTGGGAGAATGGAGGATGCTTGGAACTCATTGCTTTCCCTCATTCACTCCTTTTTTCTGACTCTGTCTTTCTCTGCCTCCCTGTCTTACTCCATATGTGGCTTTAGGTATGTAGTATTGTAATGATCAATCAACATACACTCAATGTGGTGTAAAGACTCAAGGTCACTTATTGTCCATATGTGGTTACAATCAGGAACAGATAGATACATTCAAATAGGTAAGAACAGATAGGATGTCACTTAAATGATCAAATACTCTATGTATATTTCCCATGGCTGCCATGATCTAGGCACAGCAATGGGTAGCTGCCATTATAGCAACAACAACTAAAGGCAGAGTGATTGGTGTCCTTTTAAAGATTCCAGGAACAGCAGTGACTCTCAATTTAATCGATTTAAAACGAAAAGTCAATTTAACAAAGTTGAAAAGAGAAAGATGTGTGTGTGGGGGGGGGTAGAAAAGAAAAAAGCATTCTTTTGCACTCAAGCAGTAAACTAACTGCAGCACAGAGCGAGCGCAGGGAGAGAGAAGATTTCTGCCGAATTATCTCCCACCTCACATTTGCTCTTAGGCAAGCAGTTTAAAAGCCAAGCGATTGAGCCAGTGATCCAATTTGAAATGCAGAAATGATTAGAGCAGCTTGCCTCATTTCATATCGAAATGCTCTGATTTATGACAGGGCAGCAGCCAAGATCTATCTCTACAGGGAATTAGTGTCGAATTTTTGCATATTTCTGTTATTTAGTCTCCCAATAGCAGATGCTACTGTAGGGAGAGAGAGAGAAACAGAAAGCTACATGAAGGTACTGTATATTTTATTTGGGCAGATGTAACTATACTACCGTTAAAAGATGGAGAGAATGGCTTGAAATGAGACCAGAGAAATGGATGCATTGGAAGCATTTCCCAGTTCATGTGGGATGTTGACAGATAATCGTCTTTTTTTAGGGTTAAATTAAAGGAAAATATACATAAATATCCATATTCTGAATATAAGCTTTCTATACATGCATAGAAACTTGGAGATGGATTGAAAGAGAAAGGGTCTTGGCCATTTATTCGACAGAAAGACCCTGGCAAGTCATCCGTCCTTGAGGCTAAAGAAATATTAATACGGGAATGAGATAACGAGGGCTAGAGGAAAATCTCCTCTAATGAAATTTCCAGTTGACCACATGCAATTTGTTTCATCGTGGTGAACAACTAATTGCAATGGACGTTATCAAGGTGTGTGCTGTAGTATGCTGTAAACAGGTGCAAATCCTTTATCCCTATATACCTCCACCGTAGTGACATATAATATAGAAACTTGACATAACACATCCATAAGCTTTTCTGCCCTTCTTTTTTCATATAAAGGGCTAACCCGAGTCTTATATGGACATGACACATCAATACTATTAGTGTCATGTTGTTAAAATATGAACGCTGGGTCAAGCGCTGTGTGTGGGAGTGAAACACACAGAGAGATGAACTGAGGAAAGGAACCTGCTGCTTCTTCTACTATTTACAATGTTTTTCACTGAAGAATAAAAAACTATATTTATACTGGACTTAAGGACTAGTTTAATTTAAGAAACGGAATAAATATTATTGAAATATAAAAACTGAAATGTGTATTTTCGAAGTAAAATGCTATAAATAAATATTTGCATTTGTATTATGATTAAGAACATATTTAGTCTTTCATACTCTACGTGTTTTTAATATCCATGGCTACTGGATATACAGTGGACCTTTTAAGCAAAACAACAAGTAGAATATACTGTAAAGATGCTCAGACTAAAACTGGGTTTGATTTCTCTGCAGTTGGGGATCAGGACAGATACAGTACTACATTTGTGACCTTGGTAGAAAAAAAACGAAGGGAAAAAAGATGAGGAAAGAATCATTCCCACCAAGGATTGATATCGATTTCCCCTGGCCTGACCGTGAAGCGGGTTAAGAGTTGCCCAGTGGTGGTGAAATGGTCAGTGGTGATATCATTAGCTTGTTTACACAGGAAACCAGTGAGTTAGGAGGAAGCTGAGTGTCACAAGCCACTTTCTTCCTCACCTCCTTCAGCTGATCTGAGGATCATGGTATCAAGGAGGGATTAGTAGCGACTTGGGATTTGTGTGATTGGTTAATTTATTGCGGTGATGGCAGGTCTTTCATCTATGGCAACATTTAATCAGCCCAGCCACAGAGGCTATTACAGGTTAGCTCCTTTCTGGAGTCAGTCCGGCACTGCCATCAACTCCATCACAATTCCCCTGAAAATTCCAAATTATCTGGAACAGGCTTTAGCTTCTCAGTAATAAAAATTAGAACAGATTCCTGATAGAAGCTTTTCCTCACACAGTGCCAATTATAAATAGCTAGGGCTCTGCCTTTGGAAGGAAGGAGGAAAAATCCAACTATGAGAGATGTGCAATGGAACTTATCACTCAGCCCCTGCTCTTCGCTCTGATCCAAATCCGTGTGGCTGAAAATTTATATTAGATTTTATCACAGAGGCCTAAGTCTAGAAAAATCAATGAAGGTTATCTTTTATGTTGCAGCAACTTGTGGAAATATTGATTTTCATTTTATAGCGACTTTGGAGCATCAGTTTGTAATCACTTCCTAGCTGACTACACTGTTTTGGTCACTGTATCTTTTACACGTTGGTTGAATGGTAACAGAGCTGAGAAAAAACCCTGGGAGAGTATTGAAACCACTGGAGTGAGGGAACAGGGTGGATAAACCACAACACACCATGAGGAGGAAGGGTGGATGGTTTTCAACACTTATCCATGACATTACTTTATAAAGTGACACATTTTGTCTCATTTATTTTCCATCTAATTTACTGTAGCTACTTCAAATGTCCCTATTTTACTTTATTGAAGAAAAAACATTTAGGGACAGAGTTAATTGTCATACATTTTCAAATTTGAACATGACCATTGTTTAATTCTGATTGAATTAATACATCCACCTATTTACATTTCTGTGAATGGTGGTGAACACTTTCTTAATCACTGTCAATAAAATGCAGAGTCCTCTGATCCGTAGACACTGTAGAATAGCTAGTCTTAATATTAGTCTGAATGAAACCGTATTGTATGTGGCTTTGGATTTTAAAGCTGGTGGTGTTGATGTTGTAATATCCAATAGGGGTCAGTATTATTTGCTGTTCTGAATACATTTATTCATGAGGAAGTGGAACAGGACAGAGTCACTGTTGTACGTCACATTCCTTAGTTGTGATTGGTAGTTAGAGAAAGGGGTATGTTTTTATTTGGTATACATCCCTCTCACTCCAGAGAAATCAGCATGTTCTGCTTGTCACTCTGACTTTGTCTGAAGCTTTGACTACATATGTCCTGTATTTACTGTATAGGAAGAGGGCGTTCATTTAAGGCTAAAATGCTCCTCCCCTTGGTGACATCATTGTGTGTTATACCCAGAATACACCTTCTCTGCATTCCTTTGTCTGAAATACTTCAGAGCCCCAACATAGTCGTTATTTAGAGTTGTACATTTATATGAATAGCTCATTTAAATTTCAGCAAAATGAAAAATACAGCTATATGATAAATTGACCATTATTTTGAGAAATGTATTCAGTTAACTTATTAATTTACAATTGGTTACGTTTAGTTTTATTAATAAGTTATGTTATGATGATTTTGACAATGAATCGTTATATTAAGAAAACACATTGAAACAAAAATACATGTCAATAATGTAAATCATTCAAATTCAAATACAATTTGAAAGGAAATATTTCTAATGTTGAAAACTATTCCCATATATTATTATTACTCTCTCCCTGGTGAGAGGCAGAGTAATATAGTGAATTCCCAGAAGGCCTTAGAGAAAAGACGGACAGGAAGAGGGGAAGAAGAAGCCTCACACAGCTAAATAAGAGAGATGGCCCCCAGTCTGGAGATCTGACAAAGGGTTAATCCGATTCTCATTTTAGATAGTCGTCGTAGCAACAATCAGATCCGTCTCCTTTGCTCCTTTTGACAGGGTTGTAAGATTTACAGGTTCGCTGAAGATATACGACTTTATTGTCAGGCTAATTTGAGATGTGAAATAGAGGACGGCTTAAATGACAGAGGTCTCTCTCTGTTCCTCTGCCAGGGCGGGATAAGATACCTAAATATTAAGGAATGAGAAAATCAACAGACACAATGTGCTGTTCACTAGGTGTTTGATCCGTCTGACTGGCACAAGTCCACCATTGCTTCGAGCTGCTATGTAAGAACTTGAGTTGAGGTTTTCTTTTCATTTTATACGTATTGTTTCATTTGTGTGTGACAGACAGACTGAGATCAGAGCCCATATGCTGTCTGCACTTTTGTTATTGAATGTAGCCTACAGTATTTATGTTTTCTCAGAGAAGAGAGAGAGCCCTCTAATCCTCAGTCACTACTAATGAAATATTTCTGTGTGTGTGCGTGTCTAAACACTCCTTCACCTGCATGCGTAATAAATCAATCTTTTGTGTGTATCTGTGCCAATTCAGACCTTTAACGTGTGAAAGTGGCCTTTGCATTTATCCTTGAAGGGTTGTTGCTGCCTTTCCGAAGAAATATCTGAAACACATAGTGAGACAACTAGTGCTTTTCTGTTGCATTAGGCAGATGGATGGTGTCTCATGGCAGCCTGTTTCAAATGGAGAAATAAATGAAGTGTCGAGAAGAGATTGCACCCCAGACCATTTTCTCTTAGCTAAACTATTTCTGTAACACCCTAATGAAGGAGGGCCTGGGGGTTAAAAAAGTAATGGCCTTGAAATACTGACATTTTGCCTGCTAGCAATAGACTACTGTAACGGCTGCCCAAGAAAGATGCTTCTACCCTCTCCATGAGCACTGAAGATGTACTCTTGGCTTTCATTACCCTTTGTAGAAAAAAAAAGAAAAAAAGCCATTTAAAAAATAAAATAGAATAGAAAATCATATGAAAATAAATAGAAAGGCCTTACAATCTGACCGACCCCTCTCCATGTCTGGTTGTGAATACGTTTAGCTGGGGCCACAGTATCTATCTCCCTGTTTTCCTTCCATAGAAATAACTTAAAGCACCAACGCTTGACCCAAGCCCAGAAGAAAAATGATGTTACACATTCAGAATAATTTGCCGGCATATTATAAGACGTAGCCTCAATCGCCCTTTGAAATAGATACTGATTCTTTAAATTCTTCCCTGGCTGTTTCAGGAAATAGTGAGATCCCAGCGATAGCGCAGCACAATGTGCCTAAAGTTCACTCCTGAACACTCGCCACCCTCACTCTAAAAGTCATCGGCATTCTGGGCATCCGATATCTTCTTAATCTGGGAGATCTGATACTGTATCATTGGGATCATAGGGATCAGGCGTTAGCAGCACTGTATGCCCCCCCCCCCCCCTCCCTCTCTCCCACCACTCCAGCCACTCTCCTACCCCAACTGCCCCCACCACCTTGATCCCATTCCTCTGCCCCCCCCCCCCCCCCCCCAACCATCTCAATTCCCAAATCTTCTCATTGCGGGGAGAAGAAGAGGGCCTTCTAGCTTATAGAATGACCCTGATTATGGCTTGCAGAGAAGAAGAGGAAGCATAACTTGTTGGCTATTATTAATTATTGTTTGTTTAATCACCAAAATAGGCAAATGATTAGTGTTTGTTATCTGTCCCTGTCCAGAAGATGAAGAGCTGTGTACCGGTGGTGCTCAGCGCGGGCCCCAGGTGGCTGCTGGATGTGACTTGGCAAGGAGCAGAAGACAACAAAAATAACTGTGTGGTGTACAGCAAAGGTAAGCTCAATGTCCAGACTGCTGTATACAGTCTGTTATCTCCCTAGCAACACCACAGCAGCCAAACACACAGTCTGACAGACAATTCCCCCACTTAAGTTCTGCTGTCTGTCTGTCTGTCTCTCGCTGTCTATCACTCTAAATATTTTTTTTTACATCCCTCTGAAGTCATTTAGTGTATCAACTCAAAACTTTTGATTAGGAGTGGGAGACACAAACGAGACACAAAGTCAGTGGTTTTCGATTTCACGAGGTAAATATATTCCTTCGCTTTTTGTACACAGTCTGAGTGAATTCCTCTCTGTTCACAAATTACAATTCCCCAAAATTATTATGTAGACGATAATCTGAAATTTGCTAATGGCATATCTCTCTTTTTATGTAATTTGGGGTTACTGGGTGTGACCGTAGAGGTTGTGAGTCTCGAATCACACTGAAATAAACATTTGGGATTTATTTGCTGTCTGATACAGCTAGAATGCCCTTATTAGGCAAGCTCAAAATGGCTGCCCATCCATAGTTCATGATTGGGCTTAAGGTTACTGATTGTAAAATGCTAATATGGCACACTGACACTGACAGTACAGTCTTCAGACTTCACTCTTTATGAAAGCGCTGTGCTGCTGACTGGCTGCTGCAGCCCATAATTGGGTCTTGACGGGTGTATCCAGAGACACACAGGCACATAAATAAGTAAATAAAGATGTTTGAATTCAAAAGGGATGCAAGAAGTGGTTTCTATTTATCCTGTTTTCAAAATGATTACCCTGTGACTAGACTCACGAAGGAGCTGAAATGGAGTTTCTTCCCCTCAAAGTGAATCAGAGCGGGAACTGGGATTTGCAGCCCGGATTTTCTTTCGGGTCTCCCAATTCTCATCTACTAATCACTAGACTGCACTGGGGAGTTATCCTCTTAACCGGAGACTTAACTTTGTGCTCTTTATCACCAAATCATTAAAGTTTATGATAAGCTGTTAAAGGAGATTATGCACTTCTTTAAAAATCTCCTAATCTTTTTGCCAGGAGACTGAATATATGAAACAAAAAAGGGAGTAATAACAGGATTTGGTCTCGTTTTGTTAAGTCTGTCATTTCCCCTCCCCGTCTTCATAGTCATTATAGAAGACATCCAAGACGTAGTTGCAGTACTGTCATCATCTCACACAAACGGACGTTATGGATCTGTGATCACCTCTGTAGCATTGTCCTTCATATCCCCTTGTTCATAACATCTAGTTGACCCTTATTCAATTAGAAAAGGAAGTGATGTGAAAGTCGGACCAAAAAGAGGAGTCCCCCAGTGAGAGCCGTTTGTGTTGTATTAGTATAGAGCCGCTAAACCTTTCTCCACAATCACACGCCTGCCAAGCCATAATAAACGATACAGAGGGATAAAATGCAGAAAAATATAATTAATTTCAATTTGGAAATAATTGTATAATATTTGTCACCTTACTGTGTGTAGTCATTTTGAGACAATAATTGCAGCTCTAAATCTGTAGGCCGAGACAGAATCAGCATCCATCCAGTTTTTCTATTTCTATGGCCCCAGACAGAATCTGTCTAGTTATTCTATGTATGTGGCCCCAGACAGAATCTGTCTAGTTATTCTATGTATGTGGCCCCAGACAGAATCTGTCTAGTTATTCTATGTATGTGGCCCCAGACAGAATCTGTCTAGTTATTCTATGTATGTCGCCCCAGACAGAATCTGTCTAGTTATTCTATGTATGTGGCCCCAGACAGAATCTGTCTAGTTATTCTATGTATGTGGCCCCAGACAGAATCTGTCTAGTTATTCTATGTATGTGGCCCCAGACAGAATCTGTCTAGTTATTCTATGTATGTGGCCCCAGACAGAATCTGTCTAGTTATTCTATGTATGTCGCCCCAGACAGAATCTGTCTAGTTATTCTATGTATGTGGCCCCAGACAGAATCTGTCTAGTTATTCTATGTATGTGGCCCCAGAGAGAATCTGTCTAGTTATTATATGTATGTGACCCCAGACAGAATCTGCCTAGTTATTCTATGTATGTGGCCCCAGACAGAATCTGTCTAGTTATTCTATGTATGTGGCCCCAGACAGAATCTGTCTAGTTATTCTATGTATGTGGCCCCAGACAGAATCGATCTAGTTATTGTACAGAATCTATTTAGTTATTGTATTGCTATGGCCCCAGAGAGAATATCTGTAGTCATTGTACAAAATCTATTTACTTATTGTATTTCTATGGCCCCAGAGATAATCATTCTAGTTATTGTATTTCTATGGCCCCATGCAGACACCAGACAGTACAGAATGACTCAGTGATGACTCCCTCTCTGCATGAAACAGACACACAGAGCCATAGGGCCTCAGTGTTTACATCTGTTTGTCTGTTTTGCGCTAAGAAAGGCAGTTGACTTATGGTAATCAGTGAACATCTCAATATACTGCATGTTCATTGGTTCTCGCTGAATATGGCTACTTGGCTCGTGTTCCAATCATCTTGGCTTTCTTGAGGAGTGCCTCTTAACTAGAGTTGGCACTATGTTTCACCCTCCCATATCGTAGTTTATTGTTGATGATCTGAAAGTAAAATGTATTGTCAGTGTGCTATGGCTACCACTGAATGTTCACGATCTTCAACCATTGACATTCTATGGGACAGAGAAAAAGAGAGAAATGATTCCCAATGGACTGATGCAGTCCAACAGTGTGTAATGTATAATACATGCTAGTTCACCGTGAACAAGAACTATGTGAGTTTGGTGGAATCCCCATTGGGCTGCCCCGGGCATCCAGCAGAAAACACACTACCACGGTTACCACATATCTAATATTAGACATGTCATTTTGTTTTATTCTGTCCTGTGTCCTGGTTCTACTGAATGTCCATTTTTTATGATTTGCCACTCACTGTCTCTATCATTTTGTGTTGTTGATATTGACAAACAACACACTGTATAATGAGACATTTCTAAACTAACATTTCTACTGAGAGTTTACCCTATCAACTACGACTATATACTGTAGGTTATTATGTCTATGTTTCATATGGCCATAGTTTGTGTTAAATATATATTACTTTAAAATAAAAAATCTCTACCAATTCCCCCTTGAAGACGTGATAATATAAAAAGTGGAATAAACATATCTGTTTTTACCAGGCTGTCTTTCTATCAGTAGCACCAGAAACAGTAAGCATACAGTGCTGTTTGTTTTACATTAGACTCCCATGCAGGCAGCCAGTATACTGTAGTGCCTCAGCACAGAGCACAGCAGCCAGCCATTACTAAAACTCTCAACTTGACTGCTGCACCAACTCATTATCGAGAAATCCACCTGGAACCTCCACAATGCTCCGCGCCACACATGGACAGTTTCTTTGAACCACTGACGTTTTCTAGAAACAGGCAGCGAGTCTGTGGAGTAATTACACGTTACAGTAACGCAGAGGGAGGGAGGGAGGGAATTGGTGGAGAATTGGTAGAGAGTTAGGGAGAGAGTGAGAAACCGACAGGGACAGCGAAAGAGAGAGAGCAAGTCAGAGAGGGAGGATATCAGTGGAGAATTGGTACATTTGATTAACAATATGGAAGTGTTTATTAATTTAGAAAGAAATGCATATTATTTAATTGCATCATTTTTGGGGCGTTTTCATTATTCCACTATTGAATCAAAAGAGCGACGTTCAGTAATTAAAACAAAAAGAAACAGAAAGAAGAAATGGGACAATAAATAGAAATATCATTTCAGGGTCACTCCTATCCACAATGTCATGAAATACACTACCGCCATCATATAACACTGCTCTGATTTAATTATTTTTTTAAATCTTATTTTTTGCCTTTTACAGAGAGTATAACTTAAGATAATGTCGGCCTCCAAGACTGGACATTGAATCCACCAATCATTCTGCATGTTTTACAGTTCGTCAGATTTCTTGGTACCTACTGTCCACACATTACATGGAATGTATATCATCATTACCAGTATGACAGTAAAGTCAGTATGGATGTATTCAACTCAGAGCTCTCCTATTGTGCTCGACCATTGTCACCTGATATCTGAGCCCTTAGAAACTCACCCGCGCTCTGTCTTGATATTATGTCCTATTATTCTAAGGTCACCTGAGTTTTCTAACGTAAGCCTCTTAAGCGGACCACATTCAGATACAGCATGTCCAATATGTCTCTGGAGAAAGTCGGCCATTGTTGGAGCGGAAATTGACCAATGTACTAGGGCGTTTTACATAAGCCCATACGGTGTAGAATTAAACTGTAACTCACTGCTGTGTCTTTCTGTTATTTCATGTTCACTAAGTCCTCGCCATCAGATCCCTTTTCTCACACGTCCGTTGTTCACACGCTCTTAGCCAGAGACCTCGGAGGTATATCGTGAACATGGCTAGATCTTTTTAGATTCATTTCTCATCAACTGAAATCTTAACTGTGTTTCCACAGTACTTTTGAAATTGGATCTGAATTTTTTATATTCTGTCCAAAACAAAATAGGGAGAATTCAGAATAAGAACATGCTTGGTTTAGAAAGGGGGAAATATATCGTAAAAACTGTTTGGGACTGCGGGAAAGGAGAGAGAGTACTGTAACAGTTCAGATTGAATTGTTAATTTCAACCCTCCCCTTTAAAACGACTGCAGCAAATAGGAGGTGCTGAGGTTATTATCTGTTATCTGGGAACATTGGGAAATAGTGTGACTGAATAATAACTAAACAACTGACACAATGTCAAAATGTCATTATCAGTGTATTAAAACAAAATTGTGCCCTAAAGGAGGCCCCACCACAGCTCAGAGCAGCAGCGTAATTATGTTTAATTAAAATACAACAGAGATCAACAGAATCGTTTTCATTAGGAAATTATTAATGATTCCGCGGCAACAATAATTGATTGCACTGAGCCAGGCGATAACTGCACGGTCAGGCTGGAGTGAACGGAGTGCTCAGGCTGTACCGTAGCTGTAGTGTAATATTAAGTGACTATGTCACTGTGGCAGGCAGGGGTAGAGTATTGTACTGTAAGACTGAACTGGAGGCTGGTGATGGTAGGGAGGGGGGTGCTAAGGACAGCAGACTTCATTATATAGAATGTGAGAAGACTTAGCATCCTACACATCATGCGTAAGCACACAGACCGGAGTGCACACACACACACACACACACACACACACACACACACACACACACACACACACACACACACACACACACACACACACACACACACACACACACACACACACACACACACACACACACACACACACACACACACACACCACACACGTTTGTTCTTGCTTCATTCAGCAGAGACAGTGAAAGACGTCAGCCCAGACTCTTCCTCCGAATGCCTTTTATATGCATTGTTCCCTCACTGTTGGTGGAGGCAGACAGGCGGGCGGCTGGCCTCCCCCTGCAACACCACACACACACACACCAGACACCAGGCTCTGTCTGTCACAGCCCCCACTCTCTGAACATCCACCACAAACAAACCACAATACACAGACGAGACAAGACATCACCCAAATTAGGATGTTTCCACAAACACTCATAAACCTAAGCCTAATTGTGACACACACAGAAAAGACTCAGAAAAAAACAACAAGTGAAGGACAAGTGATGGGCATCACTGATGACAAACTGAAGAGAGGAGAGGCATGCTGTATAGCAGTGTTTCATCCATCACTCTCCCCAGTCAGGCACTATGTTGTCGTTGCAGTAGAGGACAACACAGACAGACGGCCGCGCGTCCTTGTATGAATGCCACTGAGGGTGTCGTGTCACGCTAATGAGCGTGTAGCCTAGCTGGCCGTTCTCCCTCCATAGCAGGAGGGTTTTGACTCACTGTGCCATTCACTCTGCATATTTAAATGCCTTGTAAAGCTTAAGTAGACCCACTTTTCCATGTCAGGGCAGCGTTCAATCCTGCTGTGCCCATTAATTATGATACCATTGTGCTCCGGTGTGGCTAATAAGAGTGATGTATTGCACCCTTGTGGCATTATAATCATGTCTAGTGAAGTACCTGGACTGTCTGAGCACTAGGCTTCTCTTTAGAGCACTTGGGTAAAAAGCAGCAGCTCTTCTAGCCTACTCTCCTCTCCTGTCCAGGGTTGGTTAATGGGCTTGTTCTGGAGAGTGGGCTGTTGATTTAGCTTTAGCATAATTGTATAATCGATGATGAGAAATGCCTGTGTATCGATCTGGGGGAAGCAGATGGAGCTGTCTGTCTGTGAGCCCAGCAGGGATTTTAAAGCTCTTCCTGAAAGAGGTACCGGTCCTGAGGACAGGAGGAAACAGGGTGTGATTTTCAGACAATAAACAATTCCTTGGACATTAAAATAATTGTCTGCAAGGTTTTGATTAAGAGGATCACGGTTGCTTAGTTAAGGAGTCCATTCTATGCGTCTTTAAGAGCCTCAGCCCTGGCCTGCTTTTAGAACTGTTGTGTATGATTCACCTCTCCTTCCTGGCCGCCCGGCCTCGCCGCCCCCATCATGGCACAGCTGCTGTAAGTAGGTGTGAAAAGCATTGTCAATGTGCTTTAGGATAAAGCTCTGTGGTGGGATGCCATTGGTCACGATGAACCCCCACCCACCTTCAGCTGCAGCAGAGAGCGAGTGGAGGAGAGGGAGAGAGAGAGGCCTTCTTCGGGGTGCTTTTCATCTGCAGTAGGGGGTCAGAGTGAGAGATCAGTGGGGTGAATGAGTGTTTAGACATACACCACACACACACACACACACACACACACACACACACACACACACACACACACACACACACACACACACACACACACACACACACACACACACACACACACACACACACACACACACACACACACACATACACAGTTAGAGCGAGGAAGAATAGCGAACTGCATGGACACCCTGCACATGGCAGAAGATGGGAAGAAAATCACTGATGGGCACTAGAATGAAGATACAGTATCACGTCTATCACCCTGGTCACAATATAATGACATTATAGGGTTCATTGCAGGGATTTAATTTGTCTTCTTCCTCACTGTATATCTCTTTATAAATACATTTTGGAAGAAAATAAATCTGATTTTTTGCTGAAGAAATAAGCGGACACATTACAAAATAGTTTTGTGGGGTCACATCTGTGTTCGAGGGGGAGAACTTCCCGATAACCTTTACACATACCTCTGCAGCTAATCCATTTTATTGATTGCACATCCGGCTGTACGAAAAAACATATCCCTGCAGTCTTTAGAGTGTGGTATCAGTGGGGTATCACTTCTTCTCATTGCACACCGCGCAGGAGCACACAGAGCTTGCTCCTCCATTGCTGGCTTATCTATGGGGTTTATGATGCTCTGGTCATGGGGTCTCAGCCGTTCCACCCCTCTTAAACCCCAATGCCATGGGTAAGGACAGGGGGACATACAGGTATAGGAGGTGGGTCACTCAGCTCCATGAAGAGAGGAGGCTGGTAGTTTTGTGGCTATTTGGTGTGTTGGTGAATGTGGCAGAAGTACGGAATGTATGGTGATGCTGAGGCTCATGCTTGGACCCCTCCCCCATCTCCTCCACCCTCCCCTACATCCCCCACCATTCCCCATATACCCCACTCCGTCTTCCCATGCAGCTCCTGGAGTGTCAGAGCTGAGTTGACCTCTGCCTGCCTAAAGGGAGGTCGCAGTGCTCCGTAGCGCTCTGTACCACTGGGTGACAGAGATGGGTCCCCTGGCCCCTCTGTGTGTGTGTGTGTGTGTGTGTGTGTGTGTGTGTGTGTGTGTGTGTGTGTGTGTGTGTGTGTGTGTGTGTGTGTGTGTGTGTGTGTGTGTGTGTGTGTGTGTGTGTGTGTGTGTGTGTGTGTGTGTGTGTGTGTGTGTTTGCGTGCGTGCGTGCGTGTGTGTGTGTAGCGAGCAGAGAGCAGACAGGCGTGCTGTAGGTACAGTAGTGTAGTGGAGAAGACGTGTGTGTCGACCGGGTCAGACAGGGCCATCCATTCTCTGAGCCCCTGGGAGAGGGAGAGGGAGGGAGATAGAGAGGGAGAGAGACGAAGTGAGAGAGGGAGTGAGGGAGAGAGCAAGCGGGAGAAAGAAAGAGGGAGAGAGAGAGAACATGAGAGAGCGAGAGAGAGGGAGGGAGAGAGAGGAGAGCGGAAAGAGAGAGAGAGAGAGAGAGAGAGAGAGAGAGAGAGAGAGAGAGAGAGAGAGAGAGAGAGAGAGAGAGAGAGAGAGGGGGGGGGAGTTGATACACTGCTTCTCTTACTCTATCAGACACTAGGTTGTGTTCCTCCATGCAGTGCAGTCAGTGGAACACATCTGTCATCTGTCCCTGTACCACTTCAGCTACTACAGTACCACAGGGGTTTGGAACACTTCTATTCAACCAACACTGTAATGTGAGCTGTGGATGTTGTCAAATGTGGTGAGTGTGATTTTGAACTCTCTTAGTGGACTTTACACAGGGATTTATGAATATCAACATTTTTAGTGCAATGACTGACATGTTTTGCTGCCGTTGGTGCAGCAGTGTCCACAATGTAGAACGCATTTAGTATTGTACATGTAGTCTGTAGGATTTACCATAGACAAACTGGAAGCCATAAGGAGAGTGGTTGCAGACCACAATGGTTTGCTGTAGTAGGGGCAGCCACAGAGGTTTTTCAACAACATCACCCGGCCCATGGCAGCTACAGTGGACCTCCCATTCCTGTCATTCCTAACACCCAGCTCTCCCTCCTGGTCCTGGCCGATGCCCTGGCCTTCCCTGCTAAGCTAAGCCTTCTCCATGGGTACTGCATATTGTTGAATAGTGGGCTGGTAATGCTGTGTTCCAATGCCATTTGGAGTCACTCTCTCTGTCCTCCAGCTCTCAGGGAGAAGGAATCCTCAACCCCAGCCTCATAGTCTACCCTGTAATCTCCCAGCCTCCTCTCTGTTGTCGGGTGCGGCGCCTGCTGCTCCCCGCTCTATCCCACAACCCCCTTCCAACCCCCTTCCTCCTCACATCCACCTCCACCATTTTAATCCCTTTGACCCAAACCCTCAGTGTTTCCCTGTATCAACAGCTCCTGAAGATTACATCCTTCCACCTCCTGTACTGTAGTGTGTGCTAGCTACAGTAGCTAGCCTAGCGCTACTGTATTACACCCAAGCCCAGCATTACAAGTGTTCCACTAGCTACCATATGACAGCTAGTGGCTGCAGGCAGTCTGCGGTTAAGTCTCTAATTAACCCACTCCAGAGTAGTATGTTATGCCACATTGCCGCACTGGTCATTGCAATATAGTCACTTCGCCTATACAGTCTACCCACAGTCTAGCCGCAGTCTATACAGTCTACCCACAGTTTATACCGTTTACCTGCAATCTATACAGTCTAGCCACAGTCTAGCCGCAGTCTATACAGTCTACCCACGGTCTATACCATTTACCTGCAGTCTATACAGTCTACCCACAGTCTATACAGTCTAGCCGCAGTCTATACAGTCTACCCACAGTCTATACCGTTTACCTGCAGTCTATACAGTCTAGCCACAGTCTAGCCGAAGTCTATACCGTTTACCTGCAGTCTATACAGTCTACCCACAGTCTATACAGTCTAGCCACAGTCTATACAGTCTACCCACAGTCTATACAGTCTAGCCACAGCCTATACAGTCTACCCACAGTCTACCCACAGTCTAGCCGCAGTCTATAGAGTCTACCCACAGTCTATACCATTTACCTGCAGTCTATACAGTCTACCCACAGTCTAACCACAGTCTATAGAGTCTACCCACAGTCTATACAGTCTACCCACAGTCTATACAGTCTAGCCGCAGTCTATACAGTCTAGCCGCAGTCTATACAGTCTAGCAACAGTCTATACAGTCTAGCCGCAGTCTATACAGTCTAGCCGCAGTCTATACAGTCTAGCAACAGTCTATACAGTCTAGCCACAGTCTATACAGTCTAGCCACAGTCTATATAGTCTATCCACAGTCTATACAGTCTATCCACAGTCTATACAGTCTACCCACAGTCTATACAGTCTACCGACAGTCTATACAGTCCAGCCAGTCTGGCCTGATACTCCAGAGCTCACCCTGCAGAGAGAGTACAGCTCTACCTCTTTCATGTAGTGTTTCTGGTAATGAGTTAGGGCGTTATTGATGTGAACTTATGTGATCATTACATAAAGAACAACCATTTCTCTTTCCCTCGTTGGTTTTCCTGCGGGCCACATTAAATCAAGCCTCCGACCTACACTCTAGTTAAATGAAACACTATCAGCATGTTGCCCTCTCATATCTGAGAACAGCCCTTTATATAGCAAGGCCTGTAAATGGTGATTAGTGAGTGTTTTGATTAAATTCTACCACGTGTGTGTGATACTGTGGTGGAGGCCGATCACACTCTGTCAAACACACTCTCTCTCTCTGTCTCCATCTCTCTCTCTCTCTGTCTCCATCTCTCTCCCTCCATCTCTCTCTCTGTCTCCATCTCTCTCTCTCTCTGTCTCCATTTCTCTCTCTGTCTCCATCTCTCTCTATCTCTCTCCATCTCTATCTCTCTCAATCTCTCTCTCTCTGTCTCTCTCTCCCTCTCTCTCTCTCTCGCTCTCTCTCTCTCTCTCTCTCACACACACACAACTCACTCTCTCTCTCTTTCTCCTCTCATGTCCGTGCGGAGTGCATGGCTGATTTAAGGGCCCCTTACAAACGGTAAGTTTGCAAAGTGAAGACAAAAACGAGAGACAAATCACTGAGCGGCACTCCCTCTCAAGGAGAGGAGCAGGAGAACAGTGAAAAATATATATACACACTATCCTGTCAAAAGGCTTTTGGCTTATCTTGAGTGACTGTCAAGGCTGGGAATATCACGGAATGGACAGAAATATATAAAATTAATAAGCTGCTGGGTGTTGTCGGGAGTTATGATGCTTCATAAATCCTGGTTTGATCATGGCGGACAAGGCTTAAATCCACAGCTGCCTAATGCGCACAGCAGTGTTTTGGACCGGATTTCATTCTGTTGGAGAGATAGAAGCCCTTAGCTGGCAAAATACAATTTTTCATCTCTCTCTTCTCTCTTTCCTGAGTGACAAATATATATATAAAATATATATATAAAATATATATATAAAAGAAGCCTAAGGGAAGGAAGTTGGCTGCTATTACTACCTGTAATAGAAGGGCACAGGCACAGCAAGGTGAAACCTGGGCCAAAGAGAGAAAAAACACCTTTAAAAAACTGAGAAAAAGAAGAAGAAATTGGTAGTGACTTATCAGTTGTACTTCCTGTGTCGGGTGAAAGGTCACCAAGGTTTTGTTTGTTTGGTATACTAAGAGGATGGATGCTATCTCTCCCGCCATCCCAAGCGCTTTGCTCTGTGGAATGGCCTAGGTAATATTTCATGTCAAGAATTAAGAAAGCCTTCCTCTCCTTTTCTCCACTCCATGATCTATCTCCTTCAGGGTGTTACAGTTATACAGCTAGAAGAAACGGTGCTACCTATACAGAAGAAAAAAGGGTTCCATGGCTCGCTTCATACTGTATGTGGATCTCAAAATGCTTCTATATAGAACTACAGATCACCCGTATGTTTAGCAGTGTACAGTACAGTAGTTCATGTATCACTTTCTTCTCAAAGGGATTTGGAATGTATTATATTATATGACTGCAGACAGAATGCATTACTAATTAAAGTAGATGTCTAATCTCAAGGGCTTTCCCTGTCAATAAACACCCCATTATTAGAAATGAAGTGTCTTTAATATAGGAGAGTGACATTTTGAAATGTAAAAATGCATGTCACAGTGCCTGAGTCAATAATATCCCAGTTATCCTCCCAAATGAGACAAGTTGTCAGCGCTTGAATATGACAACAATAACATGTTTGCTGGACCAAATCAGAATAATGGAATTCCAATTTGAGTCGTTTTGTTATATTCAGCTATGGGCTATGCTTTTCGAGCAGGAGTCTTCTCAATAAGAAAATACATAGTTAGAGCTTGATCCACACAACCCATTCAATTCCTAAACCATGTATTTCATTCAAGTGTTTCAAAGTTATATACTACTAATACCTTCTCAGATGAAGGTATGACAGTGACGACGCAGGAGGGCCTGGAACTGTAAGACAATAAGGAAAAGTCTATTATTATCAGCTTTTAATGCCATTACTGTAGCAGTTTAGATAAATCTCAGTAGGACTTTATCTTTGGTGTCGATTTTCAATGACCATATGACTGATTAAATTACACTGTATAAGATCTGTAGATATAATGGAGCAATGGACGTGAAAAGGCAGTTTTTTTTGGAGGATGTTGTACCACATCCAGCAGTGTCCCACCTGTGTAATCATTCACAGCCATTTGAAACCATGCAGATGCCCATGGCTCTTGCTATGAATTATTCAAGGAGCCATTCCTTCAGTCCACATGCAGCAGAGAAGTGGAGGAAATTGTGCTCGCTAGTAAACACATTTTATGTTACCATCCTGGCTAAATGTGAAGTGTAGCACATTGTAGACGCAGGATAATTACACCACTCCTCTCTGAGTTTAACGTACCCCCAGAAACAGCCATGCCTGCCTGCTTGTCTGTCTGCTATCAATTGGCTGCTTTACCCAATGGAGAGAGAGGCTGCTGGGATTGACTTTGTAGGCTATGGAGAGTGTTTGTGTTATTTGAGCCCCCTCAATGTTCTGTAGTATTTGATCTACTGTATGTGTGTCAATGCAGGAGAGGTTGAGTGTAACTGAACATTAGGGGGTATTAGGAATAGAGTAGAGACAGAGAGGTTTATCGATATTGATAGAAATCCGTCACAAAATCTTTACACAAGCAAATTGTTATCAGAATAACCGTGTATTTCTCGAATACAATTAATCAATATTGATTTTCTTCCATTTCTACAATTTGTTTTAATTTATCATGAAACCGACAATCATTTAGAAACATAATATTACTGTTGTACAGTAGATTTCTCTTATCTGCAGCAGATAACAGCACTTTGTTACAGTTTGTCTCTGGCTTTGCCTAATCGTTTTATGTGCGCATTGGCATATTGTACCATGGCATATAAAATATGAATATTACATGGATTAAAATCCTCAATCTTTTTTTTCTTTTTTTAAATCCTTAAGTTGAAAATTGTCATCGTTATTGCATTATTGCAGCCCCCATATTGAATAGGCCTAATGGAGATTTCACATTAGTAGACTCACACCATGACAAATGTTAAGCAGCATAAGGGAAATTAACGTTTCTTTTTAATAGCACAGCAGTGTCTTGTGGTCTATCGGAGAGTTTCTCCACAGGCTTTGCCCTGACCTTCAACTCTGTACTATCTCCCAATGTAGATCTCTTGGCAAGTGAAGTGTGTGTGTGTGTGTGTGTGTGTGTGTGTGTGTGTGTGTGTGTGTGTGTGTGTGTGTGTGTGTGTGTGTGTGTGTGTGCGTGCGTGCGTGCGTGCGTGCGTGCGTGCGTGCGTGCGTGCGTGCGTGCGTGCGTGCGCGCGTGCGTGCGTGCGTACGTGCGTGTGCTGTATGTGATGTGTGTTGGAGAGAGCTGGAGAGAAAGCAGAGTAGACGTGAGAGAGGGAGGGAGTGATCTTGGTTTGCAGCCCAGTCCCAGTCCTGGGATGGGCATGTTGGGCTCAAAACACAGGCTGCACCTCCTCCTCTAATCTCTGTAGTGAAACACCTTGTGGTGGGCCGTTTGTGGTGTGCACGCATACACACACACACATACATAATGCCCCTGCGTCTGAGAGTGTTGAAAGCTGCTCCAGCATTCCAGGACAGAATGGAGGGACAGGTCTGTCGATGAGGGGAGAAGGGAGAGAAGGAGGGAAGGCGGGAGGGAGGGGAAGAAGGGGGAGGCCTCTTGATAAGCAGGCCTGCCTGGGTGAAGTGGAACGCCAAGCCGTTCACTCAACGTTACTGCTGCTGTGGTTGTTCTCTCCCACTCACTATCAAAACAGGGGATAGAAAAGAGGATGAGGTGAGCTCTTCATCCTAATGTTACTCTAGCATCCAACACAAAGAGAAGACATCTGAAGGAACTCCCTGCTCCATTTCTTGTTCTCTATCATGTGGTTGAAAGCAACAATGCCACATGTAAATGAACACGTCGTCTCGCCTGCCACCATCTCTCTCCGCAGTTTAGACTACAACATGATGCTTGACTGAGCAGCCTTTTCAAGTCGACCAGATTGTATTAAAGCAGTGGTAGAATTTGATATCGAGCGACTATGATGCTCTGAAATCGAGATCAAAATATTACAACGTCCCTCAAGATCAACATCTTTGTATTGCCACGACTGTTAAAGGGAAAGGATGACATCCTCCATATGAGAACATGTTCAAATATGTTCAAATATGTACCTTTAATTGTCAAAGGGACTGCTCTTTACTGCTGTTCTAGTTGATAAACAGTGACTTTAATAGCAGTGTTTATCAGTCTCGTTGTTTACGTCATATCAAGCAGAGGCTATGACTTTTTGTGCAGTTAGTTGTTGATAAATACATCATAAAGTTTGTTTCTCCCCAAGTCAAAAGAATCCCTTCACTTTGTCTTTGTAGCAGCCTTTTACATCGACAAGAGGCCAAAACCCGGAAGAATAAGACGTTTAGGAAATCTCTTAAATAGGGGCTCGGAAGCGAAGGTTTGAGCTTTGTCATCACGCTTGAAGAATTTCTTTTTTAACGTACTGTAATGTGAAATTCAGTGGGGACTAGTTTAATTGAGTTTTACACAAACCAGTTGGGAGTAGCGCTGGAAGGTAGGTGATGGTGAGGTTTTTAATCTACAGCTCCGGAGAGGCTTGTTGACGAACTGGTTCTTTCTCTTTGTGGGGAAAAAAAGAGGAAGCCTAAGAAATGATACATCCATGGATAAAACCAATTGGCAACCCTCAAAGGGACGGGGGGTGATAAGGCAAATCCAGCACTTGTAGAGAAATAAAAGAATCCAACTGTTCATTAAAAGGAGAAACAAAACAGGCGATTGAGGAGGCAGGCAGGCAGCAGACTGCTCTGCGTGTGGAGGAAGGAGGGAGACAGCGATACAAACAGAGCCAGCCAGCGCTGCTATCAGAGGAAAGGATTGGAAAATAATCAAGGATTTGTGAGGAGAATTAATAAGGAGATAGGGACAAATAAGCATTTTTTCTTCTCTCTGCAAAATTAGGAGGGATGGGCTACAATTATCTAACAGGAGGGATGGATGGCATAAGCTACACAGACACCTAATTATAAAGGATAACCTAGAATATGGAGTCTCTGCTTTGCTTTTATGTTACACTATTTCACTATTAGGCAGTAAAGTCTACGCTAGCCATTAGCCAGTTCCTCAAATTATAGAATATCGCATGAATTAATCATTATTTCAGTAAAATTGCAATCCTCTTTATCTTATACAGTCATTATATATAATATAGTTTATGATGCTTTATTACTGTTTTGCATTGTAGAAGTCATGTTCTGGCACGTTTGGAAAATGACATATGTGTTACTCCTACAGTGGACCTTGGTTAGATTCTGCCAAAGCCTTTTCCATGGGGTCATCCGTTTGTCTTTTTTTAATTTAAGGTAAATATGGGTTAAATATCTTTGGACAGCAGTTCATTCTCAGATATGAGTGAGAATGTCTGCTTCTTCTAAGATTGTATATATTATGTAGACAATATGTATCTGTTTGCTGTGGTTTGTGAGATGAGGTGAGTAGCCAAGCTAGGACAGTTTATTTAGTGACGGTGGTAGTTCCTCTCGTCGAGCAGGCTGGCTGGGTGTCTCTATGTCTCTATCACCTGACCATGCTACGGTAATGAGGTCTAGAGTCAGTGAGACTAAAGGTGAGACAAACAAAGGACTAATGAAAGGAGGATGGAGGGATGAGGGAGGAGGGATGAGGGAACGGAGGAGAGGGGAAATAATCAGTACTGGTATGATCAGACGTTGAGACATTCCATTGGTGTTTGGTATGAAAGAGAGTCATTCATCAACATATCAATACAAATATGGAGTAGATTATTATTGTGTTTGCTTAGCATGGACCCTCGTAAATAATGGAAGTCTCTACTACCCCGCTGTAGCTGGTAGTATTAATTATAATTACAATACTGATAATGTGCATGCTTCTTTTATTACGGGGAGCTGAATCAATTTTACAGTCTTATTCAGCCTCACAAGGTCATGCAAAGTTACCAGGGTGCCACATGGAGGATGGCTCCTTGTAAAACGTTCCTTACTGCGATCAGGAACGAGGACGTAACGAAGCCCGCTGGATTAAGTCTACCGCCACCACATCAGATATAGACAGCCAGGCCCGTCATCACATAACAGCTGCCGTGAACTTTCTCTCTCTCCAATTACATCATTTCAATACACACAGGAAGACCATTGTATCGGTGCGTTCCATTGTACGAGAATTCATCTTGGAGAATTCAGAGTTGTTTAGCATTAACTTTTTGGAAAATAATTTTTTCTCCTCCTCCCCCCTCTTTCAAATATACATGGATTCATGCGTATTGTGACCGTGGTGGAAGCAGTCATTTCCCATTGCACTGAATTGTTCCGTTCATTAACTAGGCCTACTGAACGTCGAGGCTGACATGTGTTCTGATCATCAGAGTCATGCTATGTTAAACCTTTGACAACTCACAAAGAGGCGGAGACTTGCAGAATGCATTTTTGCCAGTGTGGTTTTGGTTGCATGATTTGACAGTTCATAGGGAGAGTCCAAAGACGTTCTGTTTTGGCCACACGTTGAATCTGAACTTAGTCTAAATTCATAAGGCTCCCCGCTGGTTCGTTTCTCAGTTTTTCCCCCTCCTCATGACTAAAACTGTCAGAACAACAACAGAGACTATCAGGCTGCCGTACCTTTATAGCTGTCTGAGATACTTTAAAGACTGGATTTAGCCTGGCTTTGGCTTGGTTCAACCCACAACAAAGCATGCCACAGATTCCCAAAATCTACATATCTTTTCTCCCCATTTTCATTTTTGAAAACGCATTGCTTACCATTTTTTCTTTGCCCCTCATTAAATCAATATTTTCCCCACCGACACGTTTAAGAGAGAAACGGTGGTTAGTTGTGTTAAATGTGTTTTCTTAGTTGCTGTAACCTGTTTGAACAAATAAGCCTATAAGCTTTACAATAAACATAATGCCCATAATTAATATTGTGCACACAAAATAGTTTCTTCAATTACAGACACAGAATCATACACATCCATATGTTCCTAACATGAAATAATGCTGTTTATGATAACAGTATATAAATTGTTGGACATAATATGCAGATTGGTATTCGCCTAACATTATGCCGTCAAATTATAGCCACCTACGGTATTGATCAGCTGCTGCTACTGGTTATTTTCTCAATAATAATTGGGTGTGCATTGCCTTGCTACAATAAATTGTTGCATTCTTTGCGTGTGAATGTTAAAATGACCCTGCGCTTCCTGTGAATGCGTGCATCTGTCTTGAAATGATACTTCCCTCTCTCCTCATTGAACTGGGCATTGAGTCTGTGCCGCCTAGCCGGCTCTGGCAGGGAATCTTGATTATGGATTCTGTGATATTACAAATGACTTCAGAATGTTTTGGATTAATCGGCCGGCTGCAGATGTGGGTTCCTTTGGTACGCCACCTTCTTTAACAGATGCTCATTACCGTACCGCCTTCACATTCTGCATACAAAGCAGATTCAGAGATAGGTAATCCCTGTAAGGTTTTTAGAAGACAGGTTATTAGAGGGTTGAGGTCTGTGCTGGAAATTATTGAAGTTGTGTTTTTTGGGGGAGAATCGCTCTGCTTTGTCTCAAGGCAGGCAGTAGGCACAGCAGTAACTGTCTCTACTCCCTTTGCTAACAACCCCCCCCCCCCCCCCCCCTACTCCCAAACCACCGCCACCCAGATACTTTGAAGTGCCTCAGGCAAAAAGCTAGTTCCTCTCCCCTGGCTCGTCTTGCTCATTCAGCCCCCGAGATTATTCCAGAATGCCATAGATTGTCTGCCCCCATCACCCTGCTCACCCGCCCCCCCCCCACCCCCGCCCACCCTGTCTTCAGCTTGGCAGTGCCTGTCACCTGTCAGAAGCAACCCACCTTTAAGTGGACAGTTATTTTCCGTTGGTTTTATATGTCTTTCATATCATGGCTCATTAAAGCGCAGCGCGCTAGGCAGCATATTTACATAGGCTACTGGGAGGGTTTTAATTTGCCTAGGTACAGAGCATGACCGGAACTGAAGAGTGCACCGCCAAAATGACTTTTTCACATGCCACCCCCGTTGCCCACCCCCCGTCAGAACACACGTAGCTTGGCGTAATTGCCTGAAGAGGGCACAAAGACGGAGACAGAGCTTTCCACCAAGGGATTGGTTTTTTCCCCCTGGATATAAACGAGAGGACAGCTAGGTGTAGTTAGTTATGTAGTGACGTTTCTCTGGGACCGTTCTTGTGGATTATTATTCATGATAGGGAGTAGCTATACGTGTCTCTCCCACTAACTCCCAAACAGTTCCATGGTGGATCTGATGAGTTCTGACTGCAATGGGTTCTAATTAGGATTATCTACAGTATGCAGGATACAAGGGTTGTTGTTTTATTGGTGGGTTACTCATTTCAAACTGTTAATATGAAATAAAGACTAGCTGCTGAATTCTACAATCATATCTCAGACCACATGCAGCGATAGAATAACACAATTCCCTCAGACCAGATTTCTGACAGAGATCCTTTCAAACGACAAACTCTCCCAAGACATTGTAGTGTTGTAGACGCTCTCATATCAGACACATTCTCATATCAGGCACCAGTTCAAGATGATTGAAAAACAGGGAGTAGCGATACGGCTAATATTGTCATAAGACGCTTGGTGTCACATACATGTAGTATAGCAGGAAGATTCCTACATTAGACACAGTCTGTTTCTCAAACATTTGCTTCCCTCCTCTCCTCCCATATCTCTCAGAGGAGCATTACTGAAGTCTGGCTCCTACAGATGCACTCCAAATAGCAGGCTGTTCATCATGCATTGTCATAGAGCAAGCTAGCTCTTGAGACCCCTCTACACCCCCCAGCAGCCACCCTACAACCACCCGCCCCGGTCCACTGATGCTCCTGCTGGCCCTACATCCTATCCCAGCACTCTGATATCAATCACCAGCAATGAGGCTGGCTTCAGCCCCAGCCCAAGATGCCCCAGCTCCAGCTCCAGATACCTAGCCCCAGATACCCAGCTCCAGCCCCAGCTTCAGCCCTAACCCTAGCCCCAGATACCTAGCCCCAGTGTCAGCCCCAGGGTCAGCCCCAGTGTCAGCCCCAGTCTCAGCTCCAGTCTCAGCTCCGGTCTCAGCCCCGGTCTCAGCCCCGGTCTCAGCCCTGGTCTCAGCTCCGGTCTCAGCCCCGGTCTCAGCCCCGGTCTCAGCCCTGGTCTCAGCTCCAGTATCAGCTCCGGTCTCAGCTCCAGTATCAGCCCCAGTCTCAGCTCCAGTCTCAGCCCCAGTCTCAGCCCCAGTCTCAGCCCCAGTCTCAGCTCCAGTATCAGCCCCAGTCTCAGCTCCAGTATCAGCCCCTCATCAACCATCACTTGCCAAAGTTGCCATAAACGCCCGGCATAGATACAGCAAAGACAGACAGGCAGTCATGTGATTTCAGTGTAATTTTGGAAAGCATATTGTCTAATTCACCATCTGTCCAAGAGGGAGAGATGGCAGGCAGCTTGGAACTCATTTGCCGTCTGCTTGCTTTACTGCAGCTATACAGAACAAGTTTCTGGACCAGGACCGGGGCCTGGGTGTGTGGTGTGTTGCTGGGCCCACTGGAGCCGAGAGGCGCGTCCTGTCATCTACACAGATACCAGTCCTATAGTCCCTCCATGATGCCATGATACATACAGTACAACCACTGGCTGACTGGGAGCAGAACACACTTATGCCTGGAAATTAGGCCATTTATTAAATTAAAGCATTGGTTTACTGTCTCCAAGAACTTTACTTTAGTGTAGCATGTTTAACCCCAACAATAACTATCTACTCTCCTTGACATATGAGCGTAAATGGAATGACAGAATTCCACCTTGTTGGACGTTCACCATTCATGGTCTAGTGGCCATTGTTAGTTTGGTATTGGTGTTTTGGTGAGCTGTGTGTGTGTGTGTGGTGGGGCAGGGTTGTAGAAGCGGCCGCAGGCCACGGGCCAGTACACACATACACACACACACACACGTCTGTATGTCCCACATTGTGCATCACGTCTGGTTCAGCTGCTCCTTGGCTCAGACATTAATACAGAGCAGATTGGTTGAAATCTACAGCCCTTGTTTTTTGATCTTTCCTCCTCTTGCCACATTTCCTGGCAAGTGCCCCCCTGCCACACCGCGTGGCGCAGGCAGCACTGGCATGGCCTCAACATGCCTGCCAGGTTTGTTCCCTCGCTCTCTCTCTCTCCACCTCTATCTGTCTTTCTTCTCTCCATCTCTGTCTCTCTCTCTTCTCTCCATCTCTCTCTCTTCTTCCCCATCCAACTTAGTCCCTAACGCCTGCTCTATGGCTGCAGTTGGACAAATTACCACAGCTCCTCCACAGCCTTCTGACAGTAGGACATGAAGGGACCATAAATGTTACAGTTGAACATTTTGGTTCTGCTTTCAGTTGGTGTAAATGATGGTAGCTGTCCACCTGGTGTGTGATGTGATCTGTTCAGTCCTACGTTGATCATTGTTCTATAGCGGATACTTTTGAATAACACTTTACATTAAGTTATATACTTTAGAAACAGTTTATGAACAGTGATAAACATGTGAGCTGCTCAATATGAAGCTGGACCATGACTCTAGACCTTTCACACATACTGCCCAAGCTCCACCTCACTGTTCAGAAAAAAGACATTCATGAGCCAACAGCAGCCTCAACTTGTCAAGTTCCCATACATTTCATGTTCTCTTTACTCAGCCCTGTCATTTGTCCCCTAATGCCTTGAGTCTTACAGAGAAATTGTTTAAAATGTCACAATCAAATGTATGAATTAAAAGCAAATACATCTTGGAGGTGAAGGAAGCATCAGTGTTCTCTTGTTTAATCTGAAATATTTGTTCAAAGAATAACATCTTTGAATACCACACAATGGCCTCTTTTCTCTTGCCATTCCTCCTTTCAGGTTGGAGGCAGAATGGGTGGGAAAACCTGAGGGTCATTTGGTAATAAGGCTGCTTTATGATGTCTAAGCCCAATTTGCGCAGTCTATCTGCCATTTTACAACAAGCCAGCCTTTCTGTTTATGAATCGACTGAATCAGATCTGAAGCCTTATCTTTTCCCTGCATTAACCACTTCATTTGTGACTAATGGCATAATACGCCGGATCATTATCGCTTTAATTTATTCCAACTTTTTCAAGATGGATGGCGGGATAAGGTGCGAGAGACAATAAGTTGAAGAAGCCAGTGTGATGCCTCGGTTAATGAGGCACATCGTCGCCTCGGCGCCTCTCAGGGTCAAAAGCAGAACACACAGAGAGATTGAGGGGAGCGAAACATTGAGATGGCAATTCAAGAGAAAGCCGATCTAAACGACGCCAGCCTTCTAAAGCAAAAGAGAGAGGCCTGATATCTTTTGAAGGAGATATTTGATCATCAGAGCCTTGAAATAGGAACCCAGTGAGTGGCTGCCTGCAGATGAAAGTTAGCCAGGGCTTTCAGATGTGACGCTGATTCTACATGGATATTTCTGATGAGCCTTTTTTTCTAGCCCAGGTACAGTTATCAGGCACTACAACTGGCCAATAGTAAGGCAGCATGCTAATATAAAACTACCAGTTATAATGTAATCTAGGTAAAACATTGAATAATAGCATTAGGATATACTAATACATACTATAGCATGCCTTCAAATTACTTTTGGTTTGTTGCCATGGCTACTGAGTGTTGCTTAGATTAATGTACATGTGTGTCTGTGTCTTTCTAACACACTACCAGCTGCCTTTTAAATCCCTCCCTATGTTTTACACTCTAGCCCTGAGGTACATAAATAATGTTGAACACAAGTGGTGCGGTCAGTCATTCAAATACAGAAGCAGACAGTTTTTACCTGTTTACCTCGAACAGAAAATTGTTTTAGGAGACTCTCTCTCTCCCTCTCTCCCTCTCTCCCCCTCTCTCTCCCTCTCTCTCCCTCTCTCTCCCTCTCTCTCTGAGAACAGGCAGTCTCCAAGCCTCCTGGGCAACATATGGAGCCCTCTGAGTTAGTGTACAACTTCACCAACTGCTGTTGTGAGAAGTGCTCGGCTAACTGTGGCCCCTGAGAGCTCATTAGAAGCCCTTGTGCATAAACCTTTCTGCTTTGGAGGTTGCCGTGGGCTTCGGCGGGTGCTGTGCAGCACAAATAAGGCAGGCTAGGCAGGATGATCTGAGCTGGAACTGCCTGCCTGCGAGATAATAAACAACATTTGCATATAATGTCAACATTTGGCATCGTTCCTTTAGTGGAGGAAGGCCTATCCACCCTTGTGGCAGTAGTACTTCAAATATTGTCTATCAAAAAAAGCACAAGGCAACTGTCTGATCGTTTCAGCCTTTGTGACATCATTTCATTTCATATCATTTTCGCCTGAAAAATGTGTATTTATTCTATTTTTGCAGTTATATTTCTGGATGTGGATTGTGGAGTATCCCACTAATTATCATGAGTCATCCATGACTGGTTTAAACTCCTGATTCCTAACGGATAAAAAAAGCCCAATTTAAGGAATTCCTGTTGCAGCACACAATGCATATTAGCTACAGAGTATTGATGTGGTACTGGGCTTTATTCCTAACTGCTAGAGTGTAATAGTGCCTCGTTGCACAGTGACGCTTGCAGTTAATGAGAAGGGTCTGAATGAACGGTGCATTCAGGATCAACACGCAGACTCTAGCTCCAACTGTATTTGTCATGCAGTCTAAACGCACACAATTGCATATAAACTAACATGGTAATTACTGCCATGTGGTGAATGTCTCTCTCTCTCTCTCTCTCTCACAATGATAGAAATGTAATTACCTTGACAAATGTAGAAGGAGCTAGGTCTACGAGGGTAAAAAAAAAAAAAATACACAACCTTTTACTGAACTGTAAATCATGCTTCACTCTTTAAAAGGTCTCCAAAAATAAATAATAATCCTGAAAGTGCAAAGATTTCAGTGATTTAGGAGGGGGAGCTTTGAGAAGCGTATTACCAGCGGTGACAGCTTGGTGGAGATAGGCAGGTTGTGTTAAGAGGAAGGGATAAGAGGCTATGACATTATGTCTGCAGGGTTAAGGTGTCAGAGGCAAAGTGTGAACCACTATTACTGGATCAATACTTCTCAGTTTGGCACTTATCTCCTTCTGCTGCTACTGCTGCTCTGCCGGATACACACAGGGACACAGAGACAGGGATACACACAGGGACAGGGATACACACGGGGACACAGGGACAGGGATACACACAGGAACACAGACACAGGGCTACACACAGAAACACAGACACAGGGCTACACACAGGGACACAGGGACAGGGCTACACACTGAGACACAGGGACAGGGCTACACACTGGGACACAGGGACAGGGCTACACACTGAGACACAGGGACAGGGCTACACACTGAGACACAGGGACAGGGCTACACACTGGGACACAGGGACAGGGCTACACACAGGGACACAGACACAGGGCTACACACAGGGACACAGACACAGGGCTACACACTGAGACACAGGGACAGGGCTACACACTGGGACACAGGGACAGGGCTACACACTGGGACACAGGGACAGGGCTACACACAGGGACACAGGGACAGGGCTACACACAGGTACACAGACACAGGGCTACACACAGGGACACAGACACAGGGCTACACACAGGGACACAGAGACAGGGCTACACACAGGGACACAGACACAGGGATACACACGGGGACACAGGGACAGGGATACACACAGGAACACAGACACAGGGATACACACAGGAACACAGACACAGGGATACACACAGGAACACAGACACAGGGCTACACACAGGGACACAGGGACAGGGCTACACACAGGGACACAGACACAGGGCTACACACAGGGACACAGACACAGGGCTACACACTGGGACACAGACACAGGGCTACACACAGGGACACAGAGACAGGGCTACACACAGGGACACAGAGACAGGGCTACACACAGGGACACAGACACAGGGCTACACACAGGGACACAGAGACAGGGCCAGGGTAAATGCCACTACTGCAGTAACTGAAGGGACTGCATGCCCTCTCCATTAGATTGAAGTGAAAGGGGAGGGTTGTAATAGAATGGTAGGTTTCATGTAAATATAATAACACGTATGTTGCACCTCTATGGGTGTTGATTTGTACACTGTGGTTGCTACATATTGTGTTCTATTTATGAACATGTCAAAATGGTTCTGAGAAATTAGCCTAAAGGCTGTGCAATGGCTGTTTGTGTCTCTTCCTATTGGAAAGCAGGGGGAAGGAACTCACTGCCATTTTGAGGAGCATTTCCCTCCATGCCAGATGATCTGTTAATATTCTGCTAAACTGAACATTGACACCCTTCCACTGCCACACTTACTGTACGTTGTTGTATCCAACATTATTGACCTAAATCAGTGTTGTGGCTGTTATCATGTTAGTACGATATGTTAGGTTCCTACATTTCAACACAGACATCCAGCATGTAAACCTTCGAGCCAGGTCAATGGTGTACACACTAAGTGTTAAACCCATAAACGTGTCCCTGGGTCCTGCACGTCTCCTATTGTCTTGAGCAGAAACAAGGAAAAGAGCTTCAGCT